>NC_046657.1:159506575-159512051 GCF_010883055.1 Belonocnema kinseyi
CTACCAAAATGCAGTACCTAAACGTACTTTATTGTACTCTAATACATTTCCCAAAGTTTCAGCTCGATATTTTATTTACAAAAAAAGTTCTGAGATTCAAAATAACATTCAGTGAACTGAAAAACTGTGGTCGGTAATATAGGTATTTAGCTGTGTCACATGCCCTTAAACGTAGAATCACTAAAAAAAACACGGAGTCCTATGCAAAACTACTGTATTCGTCGGGTTTGTGTGGCCTCCAGTGTCACTGCCATTTTGTCTGACGTCAAAACTTGGACAGGTCTATTGACTAGGGGTCGTATTCATAGTCTGAGCTTAAGTGTATAAGGGCATGTGATACCTAGGAAACTGTCGATTTTACCAGTTTTAGGTTCCCCGGCTTTTTTTCTAGAATAATACATATTTTGTCTTGAAAATTTGGTTAATGATAGCAAACATGCTAACGGACGTCCCCACATACTTTTTTTGTAGGTTAACTAAAAAAAATTTTAATTTAGCAAAATGTAATTAATTTGCATGGCGATTAGGAAATAGTATCGATTTTTTCAGTGTTAGATTCCCCCGCCTTTTTTCCGAGGATAAGAAATATTTTGCCTTCAAAATCTGGGAAATGATAGCGAACATGCTAACGGACGTCCTCACACACTTTTTTTTGTGTTTATTTATCAAAAATTTTTTGATATGGCTAACAACGTGTGTGTATATTTCGAGGTTATGTGTGTTAAAATTCACCTGAACGTTACTTCCAAACTACACAATATTTTTGGTCGAAAACTTTGGACTTGCAAATAAACATAGTAACTAATCTCCCGGAACTAACCTTGTTTGCAGGCAATCAAAGAAGTTTATTTCATAAATAATTTCCAGATTATCGGAAAGGCAGAGATGGAAAACGACGTAACCTCAAAATAATGCATATGCATAAAATTTTTCTGCAGGACAATAAATTTTTTTGTTATTATCCCTCAAAAAGAGTCCGGAAACTGTAAGTATCACATGCCCTTAAGGCAGCGTTTATATTCACAGACCGCTATCTTAAGAAAAACTTAAAAATTCGATCTTCGCTAAGACGTCCGTTGAGATAGATATTCATAAACATTGCTTGAGACAGGATTAAAATTTAAAACCAACAGATGTATTCATAGTCGAATAAGATAATCTTATAAAGAGACCTTAACCTTACTTTTCATTGAAGAACGAGGGTTTTTTTCTAAATCAACATTTTTGTTGACTTGAGATCGTCTTAAATAAAATTTGATTAAGAAAAGCCGTACTTTTTTGTTTCAAGATATTACTTTGTTGAGAATTTTCAAAGTTTCAGACCTTTGTCTCGCGATTTTTATGAAATTTTATTGTATATAATTCTTTTAGTAATAGAAAACGAGCCCTAATTCAAAATATTGTGGCTTTTTCTTAATATAGCTCGGTCACTTTTTTATTTTCTATCACGTGTGAATACTGTTTTGACATTTTTAAGAAATCGCCGACGTTTCATAAATTTACATTACATATAGATATTCCATCATGATACAATGAACAAAAAAAATTTTTTAAACAAATTATTTGTTGAGAATGTGTTTTTTTATAATTTTCAATAATTTAACGTGTTACAAAAATTATGTTGCAAGAAATTTTAATGGAAACAATATTTTAATGACAACAATTTTAGATAATTAATTTAATTTCAGAGAAATTCGTAATTTATTGATAAATTATTATTTTTTTAAACAAGTTTAATTAAAAAATGCATCATTCCGGCATTTGTCGACGTAAAAACTCGTTCTTTTTCAGTCAGTCCTTCTAATTTCAGAAAACAATTTTTTTTCATTCAGTACTTACAGTTGCTTAACAAAAACAGAAGAGCAATCAAGTAATTATGACTGTTACTGAAATTATCGTGAAGTTCCCAATTAAAAGGATTAGCATTGAAAAAAACGAATTTTTCCGTCGATAAGTGCTCGAATAATGCATTTTTTTTATTAAATTTGTTTGATAAAATCATAAAATTTATCAAAAAATGATGAATTTTCTGGAATTATCATGAGGTTCCTAATTTTAAAAACATGACATCGAAAAAACGAATTTTTCTGACGACAAATGCCTGAATAATGCATTTATTATTGAATTTGTTTATAATATTAACAAAAAGAATCTTAAGAGAAATTTTTTAAATTAAAATATTGTTTCCATTCAAATTTCTTGCAATATGACTTAAAAAACGTCAAATTATTAAAAATGATAGAAAACACATTTTTAACAAATAATTTGTTTATAAAAATTTTCTTTGTTTATTGTATCATGATGGAGTATCTTGGTATAGTGTAAATCTATGAAACGTTGGCGATTACAACAATTTTCCTATTACCGACGAGCACCGGGAACGTCAAATAGAAAAAATTATCATTTTTGTCGTCATATTTATTTATTTATAAAAAAACTGAAAAATTAAATTAAAAATCAGGCTCGACAACTTTCTTTGATTTTTATCAGCATTAAAAAAACATCCAAATTGGTCCACAGGCTCAGCCGAAATCATATTTTGAATAAAAAAATGTACGTTTTTCCCACCGTGCGCCAGTCAGCGGACCCGTTATTAAGGTAAAAGAGATAGAGTACTTTTCTTCCAATTTTCCGCTCTCTGTCTCCTTTATTCTTATGATATTTGCTGTTGGCTGGTGAGCAGTACACATGCTTGTAAATACACCTTTAATCGACTTTTAACTGTCAACATTTAAGTATGTTTTAATCAATCGATTGTCGGATACATGAGAATTATTACGGAAATTGCCGAACACGCATTAAGATAATCTTAAGCTTTGTCTTACTAAAGCTAACCTTACACAAAATAAGATCATGCTTGAAATTTTAAGCTTACCAAAGATCATCCTAAAGTATCTCTCTGAATACATCATGACTTAAAACCGATAAGGCGGTCTTAATTAAGGCAGTCTTATGCATTATCTTAAGTTCGGACTATGAATACGACCCTATGTGCCGATGGGCGTGTCTAGGAAGGTGAGTGCAAGCAGCGTTCGCAGTGGCGAAACTTGTAAATACATTCATGCGACCAAGTTCATTTTCCACGTGGTTTATCATAGGTCGAGTGCCACAAGTTGTCGAAAAAACAACAATTAAGGCTAAAAATGGCCCCAAAACGAACAAGTGGGTCTCTGTGTTGTGTGGTCGGTTGTGTAAACAATTATTCGAATTCGTCGCGAACTAATTTTTATTCATTTCCGAAGAGTTTGTACCAAAAAGACCAGAGGATAAATTGGATTGCAGCAGTCAAACGGGTCAAGTAAGCAAACGCTGAGAAGTTTATAAAGTTTGTTATGTTTGTCATAGGCATAATTTGTGATTAATTTTTCTCCAATTTCAGTCCTGATGAATCACCTTGACAACCATCGCCATCATCTTTTTTATGCAGTAGAAATTTTATTGACAATAAAAAGTTTATGCACCCTCAGAGCCCCAGTTACGATAAATTTCTTGTACTTTTCAAGTATTTTGTGTTTTACATAATATTGAGAGTTGCCCTAATTATTCCTTTAGATTCAAAAGAATCATCGAAAAGGGAAAGCACGAGAAAACAAGCCAAGTCGAAGAATCAGAAGACAGGGGATGCGGTAATGAGTTTCTAGAAATGCCAACAACTGACCAAGATACTCAAGTGTTCGTTCATGGGTGAAGCCGGTGATGAACAAATTACAGTTACAGAAAAACGAACACCTGAACAAGGTACTCAGTGTTGGTTCATGAATGAATCTGGCGATGAACAAATGACAGTTCTCATGTGCACTCGTTATCATAAGGAAACGTTTTCGAAGGCCGAAGTGCAAACAAACATTTATGCTGGACCTCAAAAGTTTCCACCCGTCACTGTTAAAACATCGGAACAATGCTCTGGAGACTCAAAACAATTTTCCGATGCAAAAGTTGGACCAGAACCAACGGAATTAAAGAAAGATTTTTCTATACACTTTAACCAAGGATTTCATGGATTTATTCACCGGACCACTATATTTCGAGAATGTTTTACACAACTTTAGAGCAATTAGCACAAAGTTGCAAGAATTTCGTTAATTGGCCCTCAAAAGAAGTCGTTCGATCCTTGCTCCCTGAGGGTTTCAAAGAAAAATACGAAAACCAGTAGACTTGCTTTTAGCCGATAAAGGTTTTTCGGGAATTAAAACAGCCATACATAAATCGGCGAAAAATGTATTACTTGTCATGACTCCATTCTCGCATGATGGTTTTTTTACCGCAGAGGAGGTTCATGAAACTCAAAAACTCGCACATGTCAGAATCCATATTGAGAGGATTAAGCACAGATTGAGAATTTATTGGATTTTATCCAAACTACCGATTTCTTTGACGCCTTACGCGAATATAACGTTCTTCTAATAATACTTTATTACTTAGTACTTTCACTACTAATGTTCTTCTTCTTATTCCTTTCTGGCTTTATACGCACTGGGCGCCAAGTGCCATTATCACAAGTTGATTGTAGGTGTCAGTATGATATGTTGTTAGGGTGGGTTCACAAGATATGGCGGGGAATTTGAAATAAGAGATGAGCGTGGGGTCTAGGATGTTTTAAATGAATATTTTTATAGGTCGAAGCCAGCGTGTATGAAAAAATTAGCTATCAAGTTTAGCACGTCCTGATCATCCGAAAAAGCAAGAGCAGTTATATTATAAGGTGGAAATATTTGTCTTTTAATGAGTTCTGATCTTGTTTGTTCAAAAATAAGGGCGTTTTCCGGGCAAGAACTAAATATGTGGTTAATGTTTTGATTTCCATAGCCACATGTGCATTCGGGGGAATCTATTAGATTATATTTTTGATATAGGAAATCATTTGTTCTAGTAGGGCCAGTTCGAATTCGGTTTATTATTTTGATTTTAATTCTTGTATTTTAGATTTATAAAACCAAGGTTTGGTGATAGAGTAATTTGAATATAAATGGAAGGTCTTACCAATTTTTGTACCTAAGTCACTAAGGTATGATGTGAAGTCTTTCTGTAATAATTTGTTTATATATAAATTAATGTCCTCGTATGAGATACGATTATTTATGTTAAAGTTATTGTTTTTAGCTGCCATTTTTGCTATTTCGTCTGCTTTCTCGTTGTAATAAATACCTGAATGACTTGGCATCCAAATTATGATTATTTTGAAATTAGCTTTGTTGAGGAGGAAAAGTGATTGTTTTAGTCTTAAAAGTGATATATTATCGGTATTTTTTAGCGGAGCCAGGATCGACACACCCGCCCGTCTAGAGTCAGTGAGAATAATTGCTTTCTTTGTATTCGTAATTTTTATGAATTTGATCGCCTTTTCAATTGCAAACGATTCCGCATGGAGCACCGACGTTAGTCCATTCAGCCGAAAGGACTGTGAATAATTATCTGAGGGCGAGACAAATGCTGCACCACATTGGGATTCCGAAGGATTTTCTCTGTTTTCTGTTTT
>NC_046657.1:159512151-159552966 GCF_010883055.1 Belonocnema kinseyi
ATTTTATTTACAAAAAAAGTTCTTAGGTTCAAAAAAACATTCAGTGAACTGAAAAACTGTGTTCGGTAATATAGGTATTTAGCTGTGTCACATGCCCTTAAAAAATGTGAAGTGCCTATTTCGAAACATTACACTAAAAAGCCATCAGAGATGCGTTATTTAAAGTGGAGTTAGTGAACATTTTGAACTATTTTGTGTTATAGCATAATTTTTGCACTGATGAGCAAGTGAAAGCTTACAGAAGCTTAGAAGCATACAAGCTTTTCGAATCTGGTTTTGTTTCTAATTTGAGATGCAAGGAAATAAACCAGAACTTCCTAGTGATAGGCGAGGTAAGAGTATACTTTTGCATACATAAATTATTAAGTTACGTGCCTATATAAATGAAGGTGAGAAAAAAAAACGAATTTTTTTATGAAATTGAATAAAAAGCACGATCTCTTTGTCAAAACAGAAACACGCTGTGGAACGGAAATATTTTGTTTTTTTAGTGTAATTATGAGATTGACTTTTGAGGTTCGGATTTGAATCCAATATTATATATTTGGCTACATATAAATTTATTTGATATATATTTCTTTTATACCTGAGAAATTCCTTATTTTTGTAAGTATCACATTTCAGCAAGAATACTATATTTTCTGACGAAGTTTCATTGAAATTTTATGATTAATTAATGTCAGAGCAAAAAATTAATTTTTAACCTGAAAAAAAATTCTCGCCTCTTTATTCAAAACTTTTACCTTAATGAAACATTTTTTACATCAATAAACTATTTTTAATTATAAGTATACTAATTATAAATTATAATGATCGAGAATTGAGTATTCTGTCATTCCCAGATACCAGAAACTATTATCTATTGATGGACAGAGTTGCGAAAATCGTAACCTTGACCCGGTCTGATAAAAATGTTTAATACACCTAATTCACTAATTTCGTAATATTTTTTCTATAAGAATATTAAATCGAATGTGTAAGCTTTATTTCCAAAATAAAATTTTTCTTTATTTGTGGAAACTCATGCAGTTAAAAATAAAAAAAATAAAATATTGAATGAAAATTATACAACTTTTGCCTAAAGAGGAATCAAATCCAAAGAAAATAAATAACTAATATTAAATACACGATTACAGATTTCATTATTTTAATCTTCAAAAACCTTAGATTATTCTCTTCAAATTTGTTATACTCAACAATGTCACTATTTTGCTCCGTTTTATTAACTATTTGACGAATTTTTTAAATTGAAGGTTATGTGTTATTTTAATACATCATTAATTATAATTCGTTTATCACTTACCGCTGATAAAGTGGTTTGAGCAAAATCTCAATGTTTTCTTCTGTTTCTCAGTGAAATCTCCTCGTTTTAAAGCCCTTAACCAGGCGTTTTGTCTTTCCGCAGAAAGAGCACAGGCTTTATCCACTGTCAGGCCAGTGGATCCTTCAATAGGCTTCTGGTATTTTCTATTATTCACTGTAACTACAGCCGGAAGACGGTAAAAACTCGTCCCAACATCTCTACCGGCACGTTTGGAACACTTCACTACACAACATTTAGAAACCATAATTGTGTTTACCGATAAAAAAAACTCTTGTTAACATTTAAAAACAATGATCCCGCATTTACGCAACACGGTTAGAACGGTTTGTGTGGCTACCAGTGTCACGGTCATATTGGAATCAGCCATTTTAGTTGGACTGGTCTATTAGGAGCGCGCATGCGTAAATCATGGGTGCAACTCATGAGCAAAACAGCACACGTAGTGTAGGCAGAGAACTAAAATTAGAATGCGTGCGGTACGTGTGATGACGTTTTAGAGGGAGTATACACTTTTTGGATGGCAAGTTCGGACTTGGACTGTACTATCTTTTTTAAATAACTGAATGGAGTATAATTTATTTGTTAACATACGCGTGTTTTTATCCAATGATGAAACTTCTTCTGAATCCTCTTCTTTATTAATTAAATCCGACGGTTGATCACTTTCCATATGTGATAATTTTATATTAGCTTGGCGATCTTTGGAACGGTGGTACCTTGCGCTTGACCCACCTGATTTTTTTTTAAATCTTCATAACCTAACTGCATTGAAGGGGCAACAAAGTCGATTTGAAACAAAATAGTCTCGGAGATAGTTTGAGAGATTTGGGTCCTTTTCAAGATCCTTTTAGTGGTCCTTTTAAGAGTGGTGCGACGGTAATATAATGTTCCTTTTGTATTCGTCACGTACCGGGTGGGCAGAGTTATTTACAGTAGTTAGTCGTGGCTAATCCGCTCTCCCTTTTTAAATTTCTCTTCAAATTATTAGCACTTTTTTTTATTGATGAATTTTCTCATTATACTTATTTATAATTATAACTTATATACTGATATACAATTTTCTAGTTGAATTCAAAAATGTTGTCTTTTTTGGCCCAAAATCCACCTCTTAATTTAAAGTAGTTTTAAGATGAATTCTTCTCACTCTTTTCTTTTACTTCTCACTCACTTCTTCCTCCTTACTGTCACTTTACGTGCCACTCACTGCGGTACAATAAAGTGCTATTTTACTGCCGCTCCGCGGACAGGTGATGAGCGCTTATTCTGCCTATTTCAGATAACGATTCATTATCAAAGATAAATATAATAGTTGATATTTTAACCCACAAAATTTTAATCAGCCCCCTGACTCGACCGTGTATATAGTAGTAGTTTTCTTACGATCCGAGGTCATGAAAATATGTAGTTTAATATTAATAAAATTTAATTTTGAGATACTTTTTGAAAGCAGTTCGAACTTCATATTTCTATGATTTATTTTGCTGTTATTATTGATTTTATTATTTGTTCTAGCTAAAAAAAAAATTTTATTGTCAAAATTATTAATGTAGCTACCCACGAAACAAAAATCCATTTGTAAAAGACTAATAACTGAAATAGCAAAAGGAATCTAGTAGACCTGCGCATGATTTCTTTTAATCTTTCGGTAATTTATCAATTTAAAAAATCGTGTAAAAATTACAGCTTAACCTCACAAAAGTCGGCCTCATTCAAAAAGAAGGAAACCGATTCAATATAACCTTGCTTGAAATGGTCATTGCAATACATGGCAGATTCCAAGCTGCTTGAGAAAATGACCGATTCACATAGTCGCAAACCGATTCTATTTTAACTTTCTGAATCTGCAAATAACAGATACGCAATTCATGTCACATGGCGTTGGATTATTTTGTGCATTATCCAATATCCACTATGTAGCTCTGTGCGTGCTTAAAAGAGTGTCATTTTTTTTAAGTCGTAAAATGCCTAAACTAATAAAAAGCCCTTGTAGAGTCAGGAGAAATCGAGCAAAAATCACTATTGCATACTTATGTGTCGATTTCGAAAGTTAGTAAATTAATTTTTAATTATAATAAGACATTAAGCTAGCGTTATTCGAACCGCTAAGTAACGATCTTGTAAGTATATTATATTTATGCAGGCGTAAACAGTTATTTCTGTAATTAAAAAGGATTAAGCACGAAATGATTGTATGTGTATTGGGATTGATTTTGTAGATGGTGATGCAGTCGACGAGGTAGAATCAGAACCTGAAGAGATACTTAATGAACCCGCGATTGAAATGCCTTTTATAAATGAGAATAATATTATAAATTCTAAACATCCAAGAGAAAATGAAGATCCAATTGTCGACGAGGTTGAGGATACCACAGATACTTCTGGTAGTGGTTCCATAAATAGTTGCATAAAAAAATGTAGTCATATAAGAAAATGACCCAGGCTTGGGCCGGGTTAGGCCCACGACCAAATTTCCACACAGGAACAAAAATAATTTGAAACTTTATTATAACCACTGTGATAAACAGTTTTTGTGTCAGAATATAAGAATTTGAGATTTTTCAAACTGTAATTTCCTTCAATGGCCAGAACGACTTCAGGTATTCCTTAAAATCATAAATATTTAATAATACTTGATAAAATATAACAATTTAAATTTTATTTAAGCAACCCGTGTAGTAATCCAATTAGGGATCCGGTCGGCTCCCAGCCGGATAGTCCCGCTTTAAGCCGGGCGCTGGTCGGGGAATCCGGCCGGGATCCGGCTGAAAACGTCACGGTAAACTGGTCGGATCCCAGCTTCAATACCGGCCGGGATCCGATCGGGTAATCCGGCCAAAAAGCGGTTAAGAAATTTTGCTTCAGGCGAGAAATTGGCAAACTTGTTTTGTCTTTTAAAGCTCATCGTAAAGATTACACTTACAGAAACTTACAGAAACACAGAGCATCAATATCGGATAAGAATAAAAAACTGTAAACACTTGACAATTTCTGAAATACTCATTACAGGACTGGATATTTTATCTCTTATTTTTACATTATATTAGAAAAATGAAACTCATTATCATAATTTGTCAATTTTAACTATAAAAACTTGGTTTATTTCATTTAAAAATTTAACAATATTTACAATTTCATCGCGATTTTAAGACTTTCCATAGACGGAAAAAGCAAGGTGTTAACGGTCTCGGGCAGGTACCCTAAGGGTACTTTGTACGTAGAGCTTTGTAGAAGCTCCTTTCGGTTCCTTCGGTCCGCCAGGGTTCCATCCATACACTCCGTCACTCTGTATTTAAATCTGTACAATTTTAAATGCACAAGAAAATGGACATCATTTTAACTTGCCACAACGAAAATGTTTACTGCAAACTCTTGTATAAATTTTCACGTCTTTATCTTGCAAATTCTTGCGATTAATACGTTTAATCCAAAGCGCTCGTCGTCAAGTAGATAATTCTAGAGTTTTACTGCACTGATTTCTTAAAATAGCCGGTGTCGATAAAAAACGAACTCCAGAAACCTTCCCTGATTTTTCAGATCAGCTAAATAAGGCACAAATAACCATCGCAGAAATTAAAAATTACAAAATCAATCTAATAAAAGTGAGAAACACAGTAACTTCCCACGCAAAACGAGACCGTCTAGTTTACAAACATGGCCGACTAATCAGAAGGATGGCATGGGAGGCAGAGGGGTACAGGGGGAGGACGCTGTGATGCCACGTGCATATAACAGCGTTGATCATCAGACGATTAAAAGTTTTATGTTATCAAAAAAGAGAATATTTTCAGGCAAAGATATAGAATATCTTTGTTTTCAGGGGAATATCGAGGGTGACCCTCCCACCCCCCCATGGTCGCGCCGAGTCAGGATTTTCGAGTAATTCGACTATAAATTCGGCTAGTCGACAGAATAATTTCACTTAAAAGTTCACTTTCTTGAAAAATAAGTGCACCTCTAAACGATTGATACATATATACCCAGTGGGCACGAAATTTGGCGACGTCTTTACGACATCCTTACGACAACTTTACGATATCCTATGTCCATGTCGTTAAGGTGTCTTTACGATATTGTAAACACGTCGTATGATCTGACGATGTCTTTACGTTATCGTAAAGACAACGAAACGACACGGACATAGGATGTCGTGAAAATGTCGCAAAGATGTCGTAAAGACGTCGCCAAATTTTGTGCCCACTGGGTACACTTTTATAATATGTATTGACACTAAATCTTCACAATCCCTGATGCGGTTACGCGGATATCTCTGACATGCGCAGTACGCTGGGGGGTGGTGCAATTTCAGTAGCCAATGGAAAGTTGGTGAGAGCTTTTAAATAAGGAATTGGATCATTATTTTTCAGCAGAATTCAAATAAAAATTAATATTTCGCGATTGAAAAATTTGTGTTATTGATTAGGGTTTAAATAATAACACATAACTGTTATAAAATATTATTTGAAATAAAAAATTTATTAAAGATTGTGTCTGCAATCACAATTTGATAGAAAGTTATGCATACAGAGTTAATATCAACTAAAAGAACACAACCATTCGTTTCTCTATTAAATTTGGACTAAATTCTGATAAAATCTTATTCATTTAGAAAATTTATGGAAATTATTTAGCTTTATTAATAGAATCTAATATAATTTTTAGTCTTTCTCTCTGTTACTAGTCATATTCAAAGATACTAACTTTAATTTCTCGTATTTACAGTTTTTGAACACTGCCAAGGTTTTTCTGCAGTTTTACTTGTCCCAAGAAACGAATGTGTGTGTTCTTTAAGTTGATATTAACTCTCTATACATAATTTTCTATCAGATTGTGACTGCAGGCACAATCTTTAATACATGTTTAATTTCAGATAACATTTTATAATGAAAAAAAAGATTTTTCATAATAAGGGTACCCAGTGGGCACAAAATTTGGCGACGTCTTTACGACATCGTTACGACATTTTTTACGACAACTTTACGACATCCTATGTCCATGTCGTTTCGGTGTCTTCACGATAGCGTAAAGACATCATCAGATCATGCGACTTTTTTACGATATTGTAAAGACATCTTAACGACATGGACATAGGATGTCGTAAAGTTGTCATAAAGATGTCGTAACGGTATCGTAAAGACGTCGCCAAACTTTGTGCCCACTGGGTTTTCACGGAGGTCGAATTTGAATAGACAGATGAATTAATTTGAGATCTCCGATAATATATAACACGTTACCCAAAAACTACCCCTAAGTCATACATACCCTCCCCTCGTCATCAAAAACGTTTTTAAAGTTGGAAAACCACTTTGAATAATGCAAAAATGATTTAGAACTCCAAATTAATTACATGGCACTTTAAAATTTCCCCCTCTTGGTGGCGGCGCTGAGTGGACGGACCTATTAATTTGACACATCAAATTCGTATCTAGGCTCTCAACCAATATTTGCCATAAACCAACAAAGCAGCTAGAAATGAATCCTATGAAAAATATTAATTCCACGATTAATTCAAAAAAGGCCTCCGTGAAAAGGTACCCTAAGTGTATTTAGATATTGATTCTTATTTTTCAAAAGCTATTTAATTAAACAAGTCTCAGGTAATAGAGTTTGCATGTACTTAGATAGTAAATAAACAGTAGACGACCTTACCAGCAAACATACAAGTATTGTGATAAAAGATAACACTCAGGAACTTCGACCTTTACTAATGAAATTCAAACGACTGATCCTATCTAACGTGTCCAGTAATTCCGCATTATGTTCTTATCGACGCTCTTGAAAACTTAAGTATTGGAAGAAGTTCATCCATGAGTTTTATGAGAGCTGGGATGTCCAATCCCGGAGATGCTCATATCCTCAGC
This sequence comes from Belonocnema kinseyi, assembly GCF_010883055.1. Taxonomy (NCBI): domain Eukaryota; kingdom Metazoa; phylum Arthropoda; class Insecta; order Hymenoptera; family Cynipidae; genus Belonocnema; species Belonocnema kinseyi. Next base: position 159,519,334 of record NC_046657.1, read on the forward strand.
TTCAGAAGACAAGTCTATATCCACCCTGAAGATGAAATAAAAGTACCAAAATCTCTTCAAATGAACTTCTAAGAAACTTCGTACTGGATTTACCCCTCCACAGATACAATAAAATGCTTTATATGCAAACAAGTTGGCCATATCGCCAAACAATGTCAAAGCAAACAAGAAAAAACTGCAACTACACTCATGAATATAGAACCAAGTACTTTCAAAGATTCAGCACTGGAAGTTGATTAACAAACCGAAATTTCCGGAATAGTCGACTTTCCTGAACTTCCCCCACCAAAAGTTAACTTCAAGGACAACCTTATACTGGACACAAACGTTTTCATTCCGATACAGCTTCTACATTATCCATTGTCACGGCCAATGAATCACCCAACGACATGGACCAAAAGACCTCTGCTCATAAGGCATAATGGGTTGCAGATAATAAAAAACTAAAGAAGAAAAATAAAAAACGTAAAACTACTTCATCTTTGGCAGAATAAAATATAGATGAACAGCTGCCCCCCAATTGAAAAGATCATTGAGGATTCTAAGGACAAGTATACAATGAACGATTTACAATATAAAAGTTTTTTCGAAAACGCAACAGGTGCTAACAATCCAGTCTCTATTGCCAAGGATTATTTAGAAAATTTAGAACCTCTCATCTCCATGATGAATGATATGTATACCCATCTTAAAGACCGAAGTGTCAAATCTAGACATACCAGAATTATTAACAAACTAAAAGAGGCACTGCGAGAATAAGAAAATGATTCTTCCAATGATGAGGAATCTACAACTCATTGTTCGGAAACATACGAGAACCCCTAAAAACCTATAATAAAAGCGAATAATAGAATGGATCAAGACAGGAGCAAAACAATAAAAGTATTATGCGAAAATGAATCTTAAAATTATACAATGGAATTTAAATGGATTCTATCCTCGTATCGAATTTCTACAATTACTCATTAAAGACTGCAATCCAGCTGTTCTTTGCTTACAAGAAACAAATTTTAAAAACTCATCTTGTTCCAACTTAAGAAAATATTCTCCTGCCTTTAAAAATAGAACCAATACAGACAATGCCAGTGGTGGTGTTGCCACCTACATAAAAAACGAGATCCATTTTGAAGAATTGAACTTGAATACAAACTTCGAAGCAGTAGCAGTAAAAATTATATCAGAAATTGAACTTTGTATATGTAATATCTACATCCCAAATTGGTTCGATCTTAACCTTCAAGAACTTCGAAAACTAATAAACCAACTACCAAAACCTTTCATAATAGTTGGTGATTTTAACAGCTACAACACTCTTTGGGGTTCTCGTCGCACAGATGCAAGAGGAAATACAATTGGTCAGCTATTGAGTGACCCTGATATATTGCTACCAAACTTACATATTTCAACATTGCAAGCGGTACATTCAGCGCCATCGACCTCTCGCTCTGCAGTTCATCCATAGAAAATCGATTTAACTGGGAAGTATTAGAAGACCTCTACAACAGTGACGATTTCCCTATTTTACTTGAGATGCCAAGCCTAAACTCAAATACCTATAGTTATGAACCAAAACAGAAAATCAATAAAGCCGATTAAACAAATTTCCAAAATTTTTTGGATTCAAACATCGATAAATTGGCTGAACTCTCAGAGGCAAATTGTAATCAGATAGACGATCTTGTGCAAAACTTTATCAAATTAATTACTGAGGCAGCTGACTCCAGTATAACAAAATCTTCATTCAGAACCTACAAACACCATGTACCCTGGTGGAACGAAGAAGTAAGAAAAGCTATCAAGGAAAAAAAGCATGCATATAATGTGTATAAAGGACACAAGTCCGAGGAAAATAAAATTAAGTTTAAAAAACTCCGATCTCTAGCACGCAGGGCATGTAAGTTCAACAAAAAATACACCTGGACAGAACACCTTTCATCATTGAAACACAATACCCCTAGTGCCACATCATGGTGAAAAATAAATAAAATCCAAGGTTCTTCAACCTTACTTACAATTAATGCTTTGCTAGAACAAGACCATTCTATTATATCGGATCCTATTGAAATGGCAAATGAAATTGCAGACGCTTTTAAAAAAATCTCAAGTGATTCAAACTACAACCCTAAATTCCTAAATTTCAAAAATGTAAACAGCAACCCGGAACAAACCTTCAACATGGACGACAACTCGCCAATTAATTCCAGCATTACAATCAGAATATATTTCTTAAAAATCTTCCAAACAAAGCCTTGGTTTACCTTCTAAATTTGTTCAACGTTATATGGAAGGTCGGAGTCTTTCCTAAAAAGTGGAGCGAATCTATAGTCATCCCTATTCCAAAATCCAGGAAAGATAAGCGCAAATCTACCAACTACAGGCCTATTGCCTTAACATGCACTATGTGCAAACTAATAGAGAAAGTTATTAACAAAAGACTAAGATGGTATCTGGAGAAGAAGAGTTTTTTCGATGTAAACCAGAGTGGTTTAGACAAAACAGAAGCACTCTCGATCCCTTAATAAACCTGGAAGCCAATATCTGCGATGCCCTAATAAATAATCAACATCTCCTTACAGTCTGTCTTGATACTGAAAAGGCATATGAAATTATCTGGAGAAATAGGATTATTCAAGTACTCTCAAACGAAAATGTAAGTGGCTCAATCTTGGCATTTACAAACAACTTCCTTCTACATAGATACCATATATACGAGTGCGAGTAAACGGACATCTCTCCAAAAAAGTAGAACTTCAAAACGGTGTTTCTCAAGGATCAGTACTTAGTGTAACACTGTTCCTAGTATCCTTTAATGATGTTAACAAATGCTTCAAAAGACCATTTGAAAGCAGCAACTTCGCAGATGGCATAACATTTTTCTGCAAAAGAATGAATCTTCAAACTACAGAAAAGCTTATGCAAAAATGTCTCAACGCTTTCCAAGAATGATCAGATAGTACCGGTTACAAATTCTCAGCCACAAAGTCAATGTGCATACTTTTCTCAAGAGGAAGATCTCAACCTAGGAATCCAATCCTCTACCTCAACAATTAAGAACTAATGGTTACAGACACCATAAAAATTATTGGATTAATTTTCGACAAACATTTTACATGGAAACCCTACATTAAAAAACCCAAGGACGACTACAAAAATAGACTAAATATTATTAAAACTCTAGGGGAAAAAACTCGCGAGCTGATCAAAAACTCCTCATTAATACATACAACGCAATAGTGAAGTCCCACTTAGACTATGGTTCAGTAGTTTACAATTCTGCCAGATGTAGCGTCTTAAGTAAACTATCCCCAATTCATAACACAGGACTTAGATTGGCTTTGGGAGCTTTCTGTTCCAGTCCTGTAAGTAGTATTCTCAGCGAATCAGGTGAACCTCCCTTGGATATAAGAAGAAAAAAACTAAGCTTGGTTTTTGCCGTAAAATTAACTTCTACGCCAGAAAATCCTGCATATGATGTCACCTTTAAAGGAAACCATCAAGAGAAATATCAGCAACGCCCTAAATACCCACGTACCTTCTACGTTAGAATAGAAGAAGAATTAAAACATGCTAATATAAAATTACAAAAAATTGCCCAAAGAAGGCCACATGTATATTCTCCTTGGAAGTCGAACCAATCCTACCAAATACAGAGGTGCCTTCGCAAACATCACTCTGAATCTCCCCACTTATTTATTTATCTACACGGATGGGTCAAAGTCGAGCACAGGAACCGGATGTAGTGTAGTCACTCCTGAAACAAATGTACAGTTCAAGCTACCTGATACCTACCCAATATTTCGATGTGAAACCTACGCTATACTGAAAGCTCTGGAACACATTGAAAAGTCAAACCAAACCAAATTTATCATTTTCTCTGACTCTCTTAGTGGCATCAAGGCTATTTAAAATTACATAAAATTCGATCACATTACTCAAGCAATTCAGGAATCACTTTCAAAGTTACATTACCTGGGAAAAGATATAACTCTTTTCTGGATTCCATCACACATAGGAATTAAAGGAAATGAGAAAGCAGATAAACTATCGAAGTGAGCCTGTACTCTTTCCGAACTTGATGAACTCGCAGAAATTGAACCGCGAGACTTACGCAAAACAATCAGTGAAACTACCATCGAGATCTGGAATAAGGTATGGAAAACACCTCCTACGACAAAACTTCATGAAATAAAAAGTCGCGTCCTTGAAAACAGCAGCATCCTGCTAGAAAACCGTAGGAACCAAGTAACGTTAATCAGGCTTAGAATTGGAAACACCCATTTAACCCACTACAATCTGATTGCAAAATTAGACCCAAATAAATGTGAAAATTGTGAAGTAACTCTCACCGTCAAACATCTTCTAATTGAATGCCCAAAATACCTTAACTTGAGAAGAACACATCGGCTGCCTAATGAAATGAAGAAGATGCTTAACGACCCAGCAACTTTTCAGAACCTTTTAAATTTTCTTCAAGAAGTAAATCTCAAGGAACAAATTTAGTTGTGTGGTTACCAGTGTTAACAAGGACAAATAATGATATTTATAAACATGCAAGATTAATGTAAACAATTGTCAATCAAAGTCGTCGCTAATGACCATGTAGTTGATGCGACGTTAAACATCTAAATAAAAAAAAAATTATTTTTTCAATTGAAAATTTAGCTATTTTTCAACTTGGTTTTTCTTTTGCTTGAAAATTTATCTTTTTTTGTTGAAAATTTCATTTTTACATTCTCATTCATAAGAGTGTAATGTAATCGTCCAAATTTTCGATCTCTGGCTTTAACGGATCTTTACGTTTCGGCAGTCACAGAATCCGAAAATTATAAAATTTCATCGGTGTCTGTCATTGTCCGTATATCTATATGTATGGTTATCTGAATGTTGTAGCCACGACAACTTTTGAAGAATTTGTCCAATCAAGTCAGCCTTTGATACACTTCTTAAGTTTCACAAAACGAAGGCTAATTTCGTTAAGCAGACATTTCCAACAAAAATTTAGAGCATTTTCAAAATTTGACAAAAAAAATTTTTTCAAATTTGAAATTTTTTTGTTAAAGTTTCTTATAGATAGGTAGAAGACTTGCAGATTATTTAAATAAAATTTTTAATTTCGATGAAAATTAGAAAGGTTATGTACTTTTGAAAATTAAAAAAATGTTCAGAAAATTAAAAAATAAATATTTTTCTAAAAGATCAGAGAGTTTCATTTAAATTCAACACTAGATATCAAATATATTTAGAAACTATGTCAGTTAAATTTTTCGATCAGACCAAAATTCAGAAAGTTTGAGCTTTTTCAAAATTTGAATAAAAATTTTGTATGAGTTTTAAAGATTTTGGTCAAATTTTCTGATACGCGTCAAAAAGAATTGCAAATTATTCTAATGACATTTTTAAATTCGATAAAACTTCAAAAAGTTATATGCTTTTCAACATTTTGAAAATTTTCTAAAAAAGAAAAAACAAATTTTTTAATAGGTTAGGAAATATCAATCCAAGTTTCTACTAGATGTAAAATAAATGTTTTTCGAAACTATTATCATGAAATTTTTTAATTAGACAAAATCTCCAAAAAGTTGAATCATAGTTACAATTTATGAGTGTAATTCCTCAGAAGTTTAAATCACAGTTTTCGGTTTAAGTTATTTTTATCTTTGAAATTTTACTACTTAGTTGAAAAGATGTTATTTTTTGTTGTTCAGAGTAGTTCTTTTTTTAACTGTAAACTTATTAAGTGAAAATTTAACTATTCCAATTTTGATTGATTTTGTTCTAGTGATAAATGAAAAATGTTGTTGAAAATTCATGTATTTTAATAAGGATTTGTGTCTTTCCGTTAAAAAATTTAAGTTTTTGGTTAAAAATGTATCTTTTTAGTTAGAAAATTATTTCTTTGGTTGAAAATTGAACTATTATTTTCTGTGAGAATTTATATTCTTTAGTTGAAAATTCATATTTTTTTATAGAAAATTATTCTTGTTAGACAATTCATTTATTTTGCTTAAAAATTTATTTCCATGGTTGAAAATTGTTTTTGTTTAAAATTTATCATTTAAATGTAAAACTTAAGTATAATATGCTAAAAATTATATTTTTTTTTCAGTTGAAAATTAATCTTCTTAGTAGAAAATTATTTTTCTTGTTTCAAAATTCATATTATATTTAGATGAAAACTTTGCCTTTTTGTTGAAAACCCATTTCTCTGACTGCAAATTTAACTGTTTTCTTGAAAATTTTTGTTTCTCTTGGTTGAATATTCATCTTGTTCAGTTGAAAATTCATATCTATTTTGATAAAAAAAACATTTTTTTGTTAATAACTAAACTATTTTGATGAATTTCTTTGTTGTTGTTAAAAATTAATTATTTAAAGTGGAAACTTGAATATATATACTAAATTTTTCAGTAAAAAACTGTTTTTTTTTTAATTCGTATTTTGGTAGAATTTTTTTTTAATTCATCTTTTTGTTATAAATTAATTTTTTATTGAAAATTATTTTTTAAACTGAATATTCAACTACCATTTTTTGAAACTTTGGTCACTTTCACATGAAAGTTCGTTTCTTTCGTTAAAAATTTATACTATTATATTGAAACCCCTTTTTTTCGGATTATAATTTTTCTTACTGAAAATAAATCTATTCCATTTTTGGTGAAAAATTAAACTTTTTGTTGAAAAATCATTTTCATTGATTGCAAATTCATTAATCTTTTTGGTTAAAAATTCATGTTTGGTTAAAATAAAAAAAAATTGGTTTAAACATCGCGTTTTAAAAATTATTTGTTCACTTAAAATTTAACTATTCCATTTGTGATGACAAGAGATATTTCGGGTTTCACTCGTGTAAAAATCTACGAATTTTGCCGACGTTTCGTGAACATTGCATATCAGATTATGTTGCTCTTATGTATACTCTCTACGATGTCTGTGATTGGCTAGAGCGCCCCACCGTGGGTGAAGTACTATCCACGTGCTATCCATAATATAGTACCCTAACCGTGGGGACTGGTCGAACCTGATTGGCCAATCAAGTCTTTTTATTTCAATCAGGTTCGAACAGCCCCCACGGTGGGGCACTCTGACCTATCACAGGCATGGTAAAGAGTATACTTAAGAACAGCATAACCTGATACCTCAGTTTCAGGTCAGTCCTGAAGAAGTAAACTGCGATGTTCATGAAACGTCGGCAAAATTCGTAGTTTTTTACACGAGTGACACCCGAAATATCTCTTGTTATTAAAATGAATCATCGTGAAAGCATTGAATCTAGTATTCCATTTCTAATGAAAAATGTATCTTTTTATTTGAAAAATTCGACTATTTGGTTGAATATATGCATATATTTTGTTGGAAAATCTTTTTTTTTCGTAGAATTTTATTCCTTTTGTTTGTAAATTCATTTCTTTGTTTGAAAATTTAACTGTTTTGTTGAAAATTCAATTTTGTTTGGTTGAAAATTAATTTTCTAATAACTAAAAATTTAACTGTTCCATTTTTAGTTAAAATTTTGTTTAGTAGAAAATTCATTTCTTTCGTTGAAAACTCAATTTTTTATCTGAAAATTTAACTTTTTCTTTTCTGTTTTAAAATTTATGTATTTTTTTAAAATATTCATTTCTATAGTTGGAAAGTCATTTCTATAGTTAAAAATTTAACAACTTTGCTGAAAATGTGTTTCTTTCTTACTTGAAAAATTTCCTTTTTCAGTTGAAAATTGAAAAATGCTGTTGAAAATTGAATTTTCCCCACTGAACCTTTTTTTGTATTGTGTATGCATCACGTCGCGCGCATATTTAAAATTTATCAATGTCTTTGTTCTTGTTAAAATTTTTTTACAACAAATAATAATTGTAATGTGCTTAAAGTTATTAACAATTACTTGAAATTCATATTTGTGATAAAAAAGGTACGCCTTCCTTTAAAGATTAAATCTTTGATTTATTTTTAAGGCGTAAAATCAAATAAAGAAATACTTTCTTTCCACGTTATAAGTATATTTTGTGATTAAAGATTTGTTTTAAATAATTTTACAATGATTATTTGTTGCCAAAAATCGACTTGCAGATTTAATCATGTTAAAGAAGCGCGCCAGGGGTGACCAATCCAGCCTTCGGCGAGACGCGTGCGCAGTACGAAATGATATGTACCAAAATTGGGAACACTGCAGCGTAGTTAGTACTTTCGATGAAACGAAGACAGCAGCAGAAATTGCAACAAAAAAAAACTCTTGACTGGAAATTTTGACAGTTCTACAAAATCCAATTGTTTTTTATCTTACATAACTCCTCTCCTTATTACCTCGTGACATTCTGATCAGATAAAAATCACAAAAATGCCAGACATATCGACGATAACACACTATCCTCTAAAGGTGAGTAATTTAATAATTTATTTTCGATTCAACACTCAGCAGACCGCATTTTTAATTAATATCTAATCTACATGTATAGATTATGTTATTACTCATAATTGATGCGCAGTATCAACTTTTTTCTCTTCATTTTAACAAAAATGTTGTGAATTTGTCAACGGTTTGGATTTATAAAATTAAAATTACATGATATTTTGGAAACATAGCGAAAAATAGGGTGACCAGACGTTCTGATTTATTCGGACATGTCCTGATTTTTCAAGACCGAGAACGAAAATTTGCGGTTTTTATTCCGCGGACGTAAAATGTGTGAAACTTCACTAATTTTGAAAAATAAAGAAAAACGTCGGATTGCATACAAAAATTGGAAGTTCAGAAAAGTATTTTAAATAATTAACATATTCTACAGATTGTACTTAATTGCTTAATTAAACATGTTGACTTCGAAAAAGTTGTTTCTATAATTTATAAACATAGGGAAAGAAGCTTTATTTTATTTTTTCAAAAATTCAATATTTTTGTTTGAAAATTCGCCTTTAGTTTGAAAATTTCACGTTTATGAAAATTTAAGAAAATTCCACTTTTTTAAAGATATATTTTTTATTTATTAACTAAAAATTCTCCCAAACAAAATTTGGTTGACATTTCACCGATCACATTTTTCGTTAAAAATTCGATTGCTCAGTTGAAAGTGGATCTCATTTTTTTGATAGATGATTCACTGTTTTAATTCTAAACCCTTTTTTTTCTTCAGACTATTTTATTAAAAATTTGTTTAAAATTGGTTGAAAATTATTTTTTTAATACAAATTTATCTTTACTAGTTGAAAATTTTGCATTTTTGGTAGAAAATTAGTCTTTATGGTTAAAAATTCACCCCTTTGGTCGAAAATTCCACTAATTGGTTTAAAATTCCTTTTTTTTATTGACAATTTATCATCATAGTTTAAAATTCATATTTTTGGTAAGATATTGAACTACAGTGTTTAAAAATATTTTTGCTTTGACTAAAAATTTAACTACTTCGCATTTACGATTGAACATTCCAAATTAATTGTCGGAATATTAACTTTTTTGTTGAAAAATTATATTTTCCGCTTGAAAATTAAAATGTTTAGTAGAAAATTCTTCTTTTTGGCATGAGAATTCCACATTTTTGATACAATTGTGTTTTCCTTATTGACTGACAACTTTTTCTTGGTTAAAAGTTCCTCTTTTTTTGGTTTCAATTTTTGTTTTTCTTTTTATTTGAAAATTGATGCATTTTTTTAAATTATTTTTTTCCAGAAAATTAATATTTACGATTGAAAATTTATTTTTTCATACGAAAATTCAACTATGTGGTTCAAAATTAATTTCATTTTTTAAAACTTGAACTCTATTGTTGAAAATTATTTTTATTCAATTATTTTTTCAACTAAAAATTTAATAACTCCGTATTTAGTGAAAAATGTATCTTCTTTAATTAAAAATTTAACTATTTGGTTGAAAATTAATGCATTTTATTGAAAATTCGTTTTTTATGATTAAAAATTAATTTTAATTTATTAATTCGTATTTTTGGTGGAAATCAATCTTCTTGTTTGAAAATAAGATTTTTAGTTAAAAATTCAACTAGTTCATTTAAAGATTCGTAAGTTTAAGTTTAGTTGAAAATTCATCACTTTGGCTGAAATTTTTGTTGTGGAAAATTAATTTTTTCAACTGATAATTGAAATATTTTTTTATTTTATTATTTTTATTTTTTTATTTTGGTTGAAAATTGATATTTTTTTTAGTTAAAAATTCAACTGTTTGGTTAAAAACTCGTCTTTTTTAGTTAAACATTCAACTATTTGATTAAAAATTAAAATATGTCAGTAAAATATTTCTCATTTTAGTTGAAAATTCATATTTTTTAGCTGCAAATTTATATTTTGTATTTGAAAATTAATGTATTTTGTTAAACATTTGTATTTTTTGTTTAAAAATTCATCTGTTGTCGTAGGAATCCCACCTTTTTTGGCTAAAAACGCAGCTGCTTGATTGAAAAGTAATTTTTTTGTCGAAAATTTAAAACTATTTTGTTAAAATATCACATATAACATTTTTCGTTGAAAATTCAACTACTTAATTGTAAGTGGAACTAAGTTGTTAACAATCCATTTTTTGGTTGATTTATTATTTTAAATAAAAATAAAAAATTTTAATTTAACTATTTTGTAGATAATTTATTCATATTTGGTTGAAAAGTAATTTTTAACTGAACATTTAATTATTTTATTTTTAGTTTAAAATTGATCTTTTGTAGTCGAAAATTCTTTATTTTTAATAGATCTTCATTGTTAAATATTTATATTTTTCGTCGTAAATTCAAATGTTTGATTCAAAATTAATTTCTTTTAAATTTAAAATTCATAATTGAAATTTATTAAAAATTCGTCTGTTGTGGCAGCATCTTAATCTTCTTAATGAAAAATGACATTTTTTAGCTATTCCATTTGAGTTGGAAATTTATATTTTTTGGTTAAAAATGCATGTATTTTGTTGAAAATTCTTTTTTTTTTAGAGAATTAATATTTATAGTTGAAAATGTATTTTTTTTTGTCGAAAATTCATTAATTTGGTGCAAAATTCATCTTTTTTTTGAAGATAAATAATTATAGTTGACAATTTTTTTCATTGTTTAAAAATTGAACTCTATTGTTGAAAATAAATTTTTCAATTATTTTTTCAGCTAAAAATGCAACTTCTCCGTATTCAGTAAAAAATGTATCTTCTTTAGTTGCAAAATAAACTATTTGGTTAGAAATTGAACTATTTAATGTAAAATTCTTTTATTTTTTACTTTTTTGTTTAAACTGTAAATTTAACTACTCCGTGTTTGGTTGATTGATCTTCTTTAGATGAAAATTCAACTATTTTGTTAAAAATTCATGCATTTTATTGAAACTTCGTCTTATGTGGTAGCATATTAATCTTCTGAGTGAAAAATTAATCTTTTTGTGCTATTCCATTAGAGTTGTAAATACATATTTTTTAGTTGAAATTTCTTTTTTTTTACAGAATTAATATTTATGTTTGAAAATTTTTTTAGTCAAAAATTGAACTATTTCGCTCGAAATTTATTTTCTTATTAAAGATACATCATTATAGTTAGAAATTCATTTCATTGTTTAAAAATTGAACTCTATTGTTGAAAATAATTGTTTACAATTATTTTTTAGCTAAAAATGTAACTAGTCCGTATTCTGTTGAAAATTTATCTTCTTTGTTAAAAATTTAACTATTTGATTGAAATTCGTTTGTTATTTAAAATAAAATTTTTTTTATTGATTAATTATTAATTAATTTTTTTCCATTTCGGGTTGAAAATTTATCCTTTTTAGTTGAAAAATTGGGATAATTTCCTGATATTTCAATTAAGCCATTGGTCACCCTAGTGAACAAAAATTCCTCATTTTTCTCTGTTTGGAAATGAAAATGCATATAAAAAAATGAAAATTACAATATTGAAAAATAATTTTGTGAGATTTCTTGAAATTTCTATTAATAGGTGCGTTATTAAAAAAAAAGGTATCGTGCGGAAACCTAAATTATGGAATAAAGAATAATTTGTTTAAAACTTTTTTAGTAATATTATTTAATTATTTTAATCAAAGAATAAATAATTATGTAACAATGATATATCACTCTTTTACGCACAATGTCACCTGTATTATTTTATTAAACACGTTTCTAGTACGTGGAGAAATATGATACTTTGTTACTCAACCAGTAATTCATATTTTCTCGGCAGTTTCAATATCCTCACTCATAAAACGAAACTCTAGAGAATTCTATGAGATTTATACAACATATTTAAGATTTTTTTCAATTTTTTCATCCTTTTTTTACTTTATAATTTTTTAAAAATATATTACCTGAATTTTATAAGCGTAATTTTTAATTTTCAGATAATTTTTGCAATCCACTTCTCCCTGGTCTCATGGTAGGACTTTAATTTTATTAGCTTTACGAAATAAATCTATAGAATATTTCTGACATATTTATTTATTTTTTTCACTAGTATAGTAAATTTTTGTAGATAGTTTCCTACGAAAAATGATCTTAAGCCCTAGCAATTTTAAATACAAGTTCTTGATAATTGGAGACATTCAATCTTGGACGATTTAATAATTCAGTATTTGAAATTCATCTGCAAAAATAAAATTTGTTATTGCTTGAGGAAATATAAATTGTAGAGTCAAGTCTACAAAATTGAAAATAGTGTTGAGTCGTTCGAAAATTAACAATTACAAACTAAAAACTTTAAAAAATCAGACTTTGAAAGTTCACTCTCCAGTTTGAAATTTGAAGAAAACAGAATTATATTTTGTAGAAGTTTAAACGTTAAACGTTAACTAAAAAGTGTAAAAGTAAATGATTTAAAATACTCAAATAAATAAATTTATTATAAAGCATTTAGAATTTATCATAAAATTGAACAATTTCAAATAGCAAAATGATTTACCTCATTAATTTTTTTTTTTCAATTAAAAAAAAATCAAGAATAATTGTTCATAGGGGTATTCAAGGACAATGGGTTCCTCGTTCTATGATGATGTACAATCTTCTATTTTTCATGTGCCTTCTTTGGGCCATTCACAACATCGAAACAGACGAACCTCTTCAATTCGTAAGTATTAAAAAAGTATAAAAATGTTAAATAAAAGTAATTTTTCATAGTGCATAGTCGTAGAGTCATCAAAATGAAATTTTAAATTTAGATATATCTGAAAATCCAAGTATCTGGCTGAAAATTCATGTTGTTTTGGGAAGAAAATTAATCTTTTTTGTGGAAAATTAATCTATATTTTTGAAATTTCCAGTTTGTTTGTAATCCCTCCCCCTCTCTTTACTGAAAAATCCCACTAATGTTGAAAAGTTAGATTTTTTAATTAAATTAAACTGTTTTTGAGAAAAAAATTAAAATTTTCTTTAAATGAAATGTCAATGACTACATTTTTTATTTAGAATTCATCTTTTCTTTTGGTATAAATATTTAATTACTTCCTTAAAAGTTAAACTCTGTTGCTAACATTTTTTGTTGAACATTTTTTTAAAATGATTTTTTCGTAACTGAAAATGTAACTGTTCCAGTTGATCATTGGATTTGAAAATTCATCTCTTTGATTTTTTTAGCTAAAAATTTATTTACTCTACTCAACTTTTGATTGAAAAATAATCTTTTTTTAATTGAAAATTCATCTTTATCGTTTAAACCAGCTATTCTATTTGAAGATTCATAATTTTAGTAAAAAATGCATCACTTTTTTTGAAAATTTAACATCATTTTATTCGAAAATTCGTCTCTCCAGTTGAACGTTAATTTTTTCTAACTGAAAATATTAAATATTCATTTATTGATCGCCAAATTGTATTTTTTAATTGAAAATTCATCTATTTCGTTGAAAGTTTATTTATTTTAGGCAAACATTTCTCATTTTAGTTGCAATTTTTTTAACGCTGAGTTTTGGAAATTCTTCAATTTTAAACGGATTTAAACGAATGGAATAGTTAAATTTTTAGATTAAAAAATTAATTCTCAACCAAACTGATGCATTTTCTAATAAAATTGTGAATCTTTAACTGGAATAGTTCAAATTGAAACGAAAAATATGAATTTACAACTAAAATAATAAATCTTTAACCGGAATAGTTGAATTTGTAACAAAAAATCTTATTTTCAACCTAGAAGTTTATTTTTCACTAGGAAATACGAATTTTTAACAAAATACATCAATTTTCAACAAAAAATTATGAAATTTCAACTGTAAATTAAGCTATTCCACGTTTATTTAGAAACTGATGTTTGTAGTTAAAAATTTTAAAAAATGGTTACAATTTTATCTTTTTTGGTTAAAACTGTCAATATTTGGTTCGAAATTCTTGTATTTTGTTGAACATAACCGTTTAGGGTAAAAATTGATCTTTTTTAGATAAAAATTCAATTATTTGATTGAAACATCGTCTTTTTTAGTTAAAAGTTCCAATTTTTTTATTTCAAGTAATTCAATAAAATATTTATTTTAATTGAAAATTCATATTTTTAGTTTAAAATCCAACTATTATAATTAAAGATTCATAATTTTAGTTAAAAATGCATCAGCTTGGTTAGAAAATAATTTATAACTAAAACTTTAACGTCCATTTTTTGTTGAAATTGGATCTTTGTACTTCATAATTCAACTATGTATTTGCTTGAATTTTTTTTTCATTTAAAAATTCAATTATTTATTTAAAAAAATTCAAATATTTCTCATTTTACTTGGAAATTCATGTATTTTGTAAAAAATCGTATTTTCGATGGAAATTAATCTTCTTGACTGAAAATAAGATTTTTTATTGAACATTCAACTACTATTTCGGTTAAAGAATTATCATTTGAGTTAAAAAATCATATTTTTGGTTTAAAATTCAAACTATTTCAGTTAAAATTTCGTAATTTTATTTGAAAATGCATCCGTTTCGTTAAAAATTAATTTTTAAGCTGAAAATTTAACTATTCCATTTTTGGTTGAAAGTTGATCTTTTTTAGTTCAAAATCAATCTTTTTGGTTTAAAATTCATCTGTTTCAGTTAAAGATTCATTATTTTTGTTGAAATTTTTGTTGGAAAATTAATTTTTTCAGATGAAAATTAAAGTATTCCATTTTTTGTTGAAAACTAATCTTTTTTTAGTTCAAAATTCGAAAAGTTGGTTGAAAATTAATCTTTTTTGGTTGAAAATTTCACTATTTGCTTAAGAATGCATGTATTGTTTTGAAAATCAGCGGCTCGTAAGAAAATTAATCTTTTTGGTTAAAGATTTAACTATTTTGTTAAAATATTATCTATCTTGTTGAAAGTCGCCGATTTTGGTAAACATTGATCTTTTTTGGTAGAAAATTCAACTATTTTGTTAAAAATTCAAGTAATTCAGTAAAATATTTCTCATCTTAATTGAAAATTCATGTTTTTTATTGGAAATTTATATTTTGTAGTTGAAAATTCATGTATTTGTTTTAAATTCGTCTTTTTTGGTAGAAATTAAGCTTTTTGGTTAAAAATTCAACTATTTCAATTTTTTTAACAAAATGGTTGAATTTTTAAATGAGAAAAAATTTTCAAGCTAATACGTAGTTGAATTTTGAACTAAAAAAATCAAATTTAAAAAAATGGAATAGTTATCCATTTTTTTTTTTTAATTTGATTTTTTCAGTTCAAAATTCAATTATGTATTAGCTTGAAAATTTTTTCTCATTTAAAAATTCAACCATTTTGTTAAAAAAATTGATGAAGATTCGTATTTTTGATGGAAGATTTTTTGTTGAAAATTCAACTACTATTACGGTTAAAGAATTATCATTTGAGTCAAAAATTCATATTTTTGGTTTAAAATTAAACTATTTCAGTTAAAAGTTCTTAATTTTATTTGAAAATGCATCAGTTTGGTTGAAAATTAATTTTTTAAACTTGAAATTTAACTTCCTTTTTTGGTTGAAAATTGATCTTTCTTAGTTTAAAATTAATCTTTCTGGCTTAAAATTCATCTATTTCAGTTGAAGATTTATCATTTTGGTTGAAATTTTGGGTGGAAAATTAATTTTTTCAACTGAAAACTAAACTATTTCATTTTTGTTGAAATTTTGTTAAAATATTATCTATCTTGTTATATTTTTACTGAAAAAGATATAAATTATGAGTGATTCAAATTGAATTTAATATAATAACCATATTTATTTTCATAAGTATGCTATGACTTTTAAGTAATACGACGATAAAAAAAAATTTTTTAAACAAATTGACTGCAAATACAGTTTATTGTAGATTAGCAAATTTCCTAAAGATTTTTTTATTCTAACAGGAAATTTTCGTTTCAGGCGCTGTTTATTAATGTTGTGTCTATACTATTTGATGTATTCGCCCTAGTTGTGTACTTTCCGCACGGTAAGCAGAAAAAAAATATGTGACTAATTTATTGGTGGAAGAGATTCACAATTTTGTTTTATTAACCTGCCCATGCAGAAGATGTATCTGTCTGATCGAACCAACTTCTAGGGACATATGAAAAATTCTGCGCAGTGGCTATTATCTTCAACACGTGCGCGCGCATTATAACCTCAATATTCCTTGTACGGATTGGCCGCTCAAGAGGTGGATCTCTGGCCATGATGTTCCCATCGAGTCCTTCTATGGGTCAGTTTTTACATTTTTTTATAACTCAATTTTTTATTTAAATACAGGATACTATCTCGTCGTTTTAGACGTTAAAAGCTTAAAGAAACATTTCCCTAGGGCGCAAAGTGGGATGCAATCAAAAAACGAGGTTCAAAATAACTTGTAACGGGCAACTCTTAATCGATTTTGGATTTTTTTGTTGCAAAAGTCGGCATTACATTTTGAAGAGATTTATGTTGTCTGATTTTTGATTTTTTTTTTAAACTTTTATGTTAATGTAAAAAGTGAAGAAAAAGTAGATTTTTTCGTTTTTTTTTGCTTATCTTCGTGAAAATATTTTGTCTGTGATCAGCATTACCAGACTTAATGCACGGAGGTAGTTGAAAGCAAAAGAAAAATAATATTGTTAAGTTAATTGTTATGAACAAATGAAGTTAGAAAATAATCTAAATTATGGATTCTTCGTTTGCAAAGTCTATTTTTGCGTTAAATATACGTCCGTTCATCGAAAAAATAATACTCGATCATAAAATTTTTTCATTCGATATTTTTAAATTAATTTTATAAACAAATTATATAAAAAAATACCTAGTGTGGACATTTAAACGCAGGCAAAAATCGTTTTTCTCTTAATTTTCCTCACATTATATCGCTAGTGATGTTTTAGGATGGAAAATTATCATCCGATATTTTTTATTAGTTTCATAAACAAATTATTTAAACAAATGGGAATGCGTGCGAAACAAAAGACACAACTTTTTGTTTTGTTTTGAAGGTATCAATAACATTTTCTTCTGTTTTGCATATATTAAAGAAAATATTTTCTTACAAAATTAATTAAAAATATCAAATAACAAAAAAAATCACGATTAAACATCATTGGCGACATCATTTGAGAAAAAATATGCGAAAAAAGGCTGTTTTTCGACCTTCAAATGTTTACAACATTTTTTTAAATATCGGATGACAAATTTTTATGATCGACTATTATTTTTTCGATGGCAGCAAGTAATTTTTACTCAAAAATTTCATTTGAAAATTAATATAAAAGTTTAAACATATAAAAAATGAAAAATCAGGCTAAAATTTAATGCTGAATTATTCTTTAAAAAAATTTTTAATTTGCCGATTTTTTTGTTTTGAAATTTAAACATTTTGTTTCTAAATATATTTGAAAAACTTTTAGTGACAACAGTCATATCGAATTTTGTAAGGATTAAATAAAAGGTTTCGTAAGAAATACGTAAAATATATGAATTTTCAAAAATATAGTCTTTAATTTTAAACGCAAAAAAATAAATTTAGAAACAAAAATGGAAGGACTATCTTTTTAGTTAAAATAATTAACTTTCAACTAAGAAAAAGGGAATGTTTAACAAAATAGTTCAATTTTAAACAAATGTTATGAATCTTCTATACAAAAATATTTGTAATATTTGATACTTCCTATTTTAATTTTCAATCAAAAAGAGTGAGTTGATCTAAGAAATGTGAATTTTCAACAAGACGAATTTTTTACAAAAAAATTAAATTTTCAACTCAAAAATATGCATTTTCTACAAAAATAGTTTATGTTTAAAAAAAAAGAGTTTTAACTAAAGTAAGCGAATTCTCAACTAAAAATGTCAGTTTTCTAGCCAAAATGGAATAGATAAATTTTTGTTTAAAAAAATTATTTTTGAACAAAAAAAAGTGAAAAATCATATAATCTCATCAAATATTTCTCGTTTTAGTTGATAATTTTTTTTAGTTAAAAATTTGTATTTTGTAGTTGAAAACTCATGTATTTTGTTAAAACTTCGTCTTTATTGGTACAAATTGATCTTCTTGGTAAAAAATAAGATTTTTGGTTTGAAATTCGACTATTCCAGTTGAAGTTTCGCGATTTTAGTTCAAAATTCAACTATGCATTTGCTTGCAAATTTTGTTTTAGTTTAAAAATTCAACCATTTTGTTAAAAAAAATGTAAATATTTTTCATTTTAGTTGAAAATTCATGTACTTTGTTAAAATGAGTGTTTTTGATGAAAATTAATCATGATTGAAAATAAGATTTTTTGTTAAAAATTTAACTATTCCGGTTAAAGAATTCTCATTCGAGTTAAAAATGCATATTTTTGGTTTAAAATTCAACTATTTCAGTTAAAAATTCGTAATTTTATTTGAAAATGCATCAGTATGGTTGAAAATTTTTTTGAAAAAAAGTTTGATTTTCAACTCAACAATTTGCATTTTCTACCAAAATAATTTATTTTTCAAACAAAACAAAAAAAATTTTTTTTAATAAAATAAGCAAATTTTCAACTAAGAGGTCAGTTCTCTAGCCAAAATGGAATAGCTAAATTTTGGTTTAAAAAAATTCTTTTTCAATAAAAAAGGAAAACAATTTTGAACAAAGTCGTCAGAATTTTAAACAAACAAAAAGAATTTTTAACTAAAATGATTAATCTTGAACCCAAACAATTCATTTGGAAACAAATAGTTAAATTACCAACCCAAAAGATGGATTTCCTACCAAAGTAAATATTGGTTAAAACTAACTTTTTTTTAAGTAAAAATTTAACTTTTGCAGTAGAAAATTTAACTATTTTGATGAAAATTCGTTTTTGTTTTTGGTTTGTTTAGGATTAGATTTTTAACAGAGTTTAACTATTCTATTTTTGGTTTAAGGTATATTTTTTAGATGAAAATTCAACTATTTCATTAAAAATTAACATTTTTTACTTAAAAATTAAACTATTTGTTCGAAAATGTATGTACTTTTTGTGGAAAATTCGTCTTTTTTCGTAAAAAATTAATCTTTATGGTTGAAAATTCATCAAATATTGAGTTTAACTATTCTATTTATGATTGAAAAGTCATATTTTTTGGATGAAAATTCAAATATTTAGTTCAAAATAAAAATTTTTTATTTAAAAATTAAAGTATTAGTTTGAAAATGTATGTACTTTGTGAAAATTTCGTCTTTTTTCGTAAAAAATCAATCTTTGTGGTTGAAAATTCATCTTTTTGGTAAAGAAATTAAATAATTTCAGTCGAAGATTCATTATTTTAATTGAAAATTCATCCCTGGTTGTAAATATTTGCTAAAAATTTATTTTTCTGGTTTAAAATTCTGCTATTCCAATCAAAAATGTAACTTTTCAGTTAAAATTCCATCACTTTGTTTAAAAATGTAACTGTATTTGTGAAAATTATTTATTTTGTGGATTGAAATTTTTTTAAATTGAAAATTGATCTGTTTGGTTGACCATTAATTTTTTTTAATTTAAAATTTAATTATTTAAATTATGGTTGATAATTTATCTTTTTTAGTGAAAATTAATTTGGCGTTGTTAAAAATTCAACTATTCCAGTTGAAGATTCACCATTTTACTTGAAAATTAACGTTTTCAACTGAAAGTTTAAATATTTCACTTTTTGTTAAAAATTTATATTTTGTAATGAAAAATTTAACTATTTGTTTAGAAATTAATTTATTGTGAAATTTTTTGCTCTGTTGTGTTGTTTAGAAGGAACGGTATGAATTTAAATAAATGTTTGCGTTTTGCGTCAATTAATATTATTCCATTTTGGGTTGAAAATGATCTTTTTTAGTTGAAAATTCGTCGTATTTTGTAAAAATTAATCTTCTTGGTAGAAATTTTATCTTTTTGGTCAAAATTTTAATTATTCTAGTTAAAGATTCCTCATTTTAGTTAAAAATTTATCTTTCTGATTTAAAATTCTACTATTCCAGTCAAAAAATTACGTTTTTAGTTAAAATTTCATCACTTTGTTCAAAAATGTAACGATATTTTTTTAAATTAGTTACTTTGTGGAAAGAAATTATTTTAAAATAAAAAGTTAACTTATTCCAATTGTATATTTTATACTTTTAGTTGAAAATTCTTCTGTTTTGTTGAACATTAGTTTTTAAAAAATAAAAAATGTAATTATTTAAGTTTTGGTTGATAATTTATCTTTTTTAGTAAAAACTAAATTTTTGTTGTTGAAAATTCAACTATTCCAGTTCAAGATTCACCATTTTATTTGGAAATTCATCAATTAGATTTAAAATTTAACTATTTTGTTAAAAATCCGTTTTTTATTTGTTGAAAATTAATGTTTTCAACTGAAATTTTAACTAGTTCACTCTTTTTGTTAAAAATATATATTTTTTATTGGGAAATTTAGCTATTTGATTAAAAATTCATTTATTCCGAAATGTTTTGCTATGTTGTGTTAAAAAATGTTCAGAACGAACAGTATGAATTTAAATAAATGTTTTCGTTTTGCGTCAAATAATATTATTCCATTTTTGGTTGAAAACGATCTTTTTTAATTGAAAATTCGTCATTTTTGGTAGAAATCTTTTTGGTTAAAATTTCAATTATTCTAGTTAAATATTCATCATTTTAGTTTAAAAGATCCATCCATCTTGTTTAAAATTCTACTATTCTAGTCAAAGATTTACATGTTGAATTAAAATTTCATGCATTTGTTTAAAAACGCAACTATATTTTTAAAAGTTAGTTTTTTTATGGGAAGAAATCTTTTTTTATTAAAAATTTAACTTATTCAAATTAAATATTTCATTGTTTCATTTGAAAATTCATCTGTTTGGTTGGACTTTTTTCTTTATTTAAAAATTTAATTATTTAAGTTTTGGTTGATAATTTATCTTTTTTTAGTGAACATTAATTTGGTATTGTTAAAAATTCAATTATTCCAGTTGAAAATTGAACTATTTTGTTAAAAATTTATATTTTTTATTGTAAAATATAACTGTTTGTTTAGAAATTAATTTATTCTGAAATGTTTTGCTCTGCTTTGTTAAAGAATGTTTAGAAGGAATGGTATGAATTTAAATAAACGTTTTCGTTTTGCGTCATATAATATTATTCTATTTTTTGTTGTAAATAATTTTTTTCAGTTAAAAATTTGTTTTTTTGGTAGAAAATAATCTTCATGGTTTCAAATTTATCTTTGTGGTCAAAATTTTATTTATTCTTCTTAAAGATTCCTCATTTTAGTTGAAATTTAATCTTTAGGGTTTAAATTCTACTATTTCAGTCGAAGATTTACGTTTTTATTTAAAATTTCATCACTTTGTTAAAAAATGTAACTATATTTTTGAAAGGTAGTTATTTTGTGGATTGAAAATTTGTAACTGAAATTTTAACTTATTCCAAATGAATATTTTGTAGTTTTAGTTGAAAATTCATCTGTTTGGTTGAACATTTTTTTCTTAATTTAAAATTTAATTATTTAAGTTTTGGTTGATAAATTATCTTCTTTTAGTAAAAATTAATTTGTTGTTGTTAATAATTCAACTTTTCCAGTTGAAAATTCATCATTTTGGTTAAAAATTGAACTATTTTATTAAAAATCCGTTTATTTGTTGAAATTTAAATTTTTAAACTGAAAGTTTAACTATTTCATTTTTTGTTGGAATTTAATATTTTTATTGGAAAATTTAACTATTTCTAAAAAAATTCATTTACTCTGCAATTTTTTGCTCTGTTGCGTGAAAGGGTGTTTAGAACGAACGGCATGAATTTAAATAAATATTTGCGTTATGCGTCAAATCACCTGATACCTAAATCCGACTCTGTACAAAGCTGTTTGGCAAAGCTTTTAAAATGTTCTTTTCTTAGATAAGAAATTAATATAAAAATTTAATTTTCAAGGCTATGGACGGCAAGAGTATGAAGACATATCACACCCAGTTCCGCAGAATTCCGACTTCGCCGGAATTTAAGAAAAAAAAAAGGAACCAAAGAATGGAGATTGCGATTTTCGGAAGAAGGAAAACGACCGAGAAATATATTGCACCCCTTCTAAAAAAATTTAACCTATTCAGAATGCGGATCTTATATATTTTTGCATAAAAAGAAACCTCGATCTACTAATCAAAGATTTATCAAATTAGATCTATTTTCTGTGCAGACTAGTCGCCACTTTGAAATACTGCAGTTATATAAAAATTAAATTTAAATCTGAAATGAAAAAAAAAACCATAACTTTAAATAATTGTTGCCGGGAGAGATTATTCTTCTCTGAAAGTCATATTAAATATATTTTAAGCATACAAATATAAATACTAATGTAGGTTAGGTGCCTGTATTGTTTATAAATTTTAATTCTAATTTATTAATCGTTAATTAAGCGTAAACTAATATTATAGAATTTTTATTGTGATTTCAGATTTGTGTTCATTGTACAATTGCATTAAATGTTATAGTTTATATTACAGATGTACACGTTTTTTATACGTCGAATCACGATGTTATAAATTATTGAATTTTTATTTGAATTACAGTGGATTTTTAATCAGTTGTTTTTGAGATAGAAAATGTATAGATACGTTCTGTTTTTGAGAATCTAATAAAATTAATTTCAAATCTTCGACTTACGAGTTGTTTATTTATTTGACAATTAATAATGAAAATTAAAAAAAGACAATTCTATTATTCCAATCTGAAATTGCAAAATTTTAAGCTATGAAACTAAAAAATGAATTTTTAACAAAAAATATAATAGTTGATATTCTAACAAGTATATGAATTTTCAAAAAAAAAGAGTTAAATTTTAATCCCAAGAGTTGATTTTTTTGCAAAATAATGATAAAGAATTAAAAACAAAGAATTTCTTCGAGACGAAAATATGAATTTTCTACCACAAAGACGAATATTTTTCAAAATTGTTCAATTTTGATCCAAAGAGTTAAATTTTCAAAAATTAGTTGAGTTTTTAACCATATAGTCGAAATTTTTACTAAAAAGGATACATTTTTAACCAAAAATAGAACTATAGCGATAAATCCTAAACAAATAAAAAAAGTAAAATATTTAACCAAAAAGACGAATTTTCTGCAAAATAGTTGATTTTTCAACAAAATAGTAAAACTTTTAATCCGAGATACGAATTTTCAAATAAAATGATAAATTTGCATCGAAGAAAATTAATTTCTAGCAAAGCTGTTCAACTTTTAACCAAAAAACATAAATATTCAACCTAAAATACGAATTTCTAATAATACAGTTGAATTTTCAACGCAAAAATATTAATTTTCCGCCAAAAAGACAAATTTTTTACAAATGGTTCATTTTTTAGCCAAAAAGTCGAATTTTCAGCAAAATACTGGAATTTCCCACAAAATAGTTGATTTTTTAACCATATACATTGTTGAATTTTTAACTAAAAAAGATAAATTTTCAACCAAAAATAGAAAAGTTAAATTTTCGGCAAAAAAATTAATTTTCAACAAAATATTGAAATTTTCATCTAGAAAGATGATTTTTCAAATACAATTATGAATCTGCGACAAAATAATAAATTTTTAACAAATTTATTCAACTTTTAACCAAACAATACAAATATTCAAACAAAAATATGATTTTTTTTACAAAATAGTGGATTTTTCAACACGAAAATATTAAGTATCTACCACAAAGATGAAAATTCTACAAAATTGTTCAATTTTGACCCAAAGAGTTAAATGTTCAACAATTCGTTGAGTTTTAAACCATATAGTTGAATTTTATACTAAAAAGGATACATTTTCAACCAAAAATAGAACAATTAAAATTTTAGTTCAAAAAAATAATAATAATTTTCGACAAAATAGTCAAACTTTCAACCAAAGATGAATTTTCAACTAAAATGTTGAATCTGAAACCAAAAAAATAAAATATTTTACCAACGAGAAGAATTTTCAACAAAATAGTTGACCTTGAAACTAAAAAAGATACATTTTGAACCCAAAGAAGAACAATTAACATTTCAGTTTAAAACAAAATTTATTATCTACAAAAATAAACTAATTTAAAAAAAAAAGTAGTAACATTTTTAACCCGAGATACGAATTTTCAACTGAAATGATCAATCTGCAACAACAAAAAAAATGAATTTCTAGCGAAACTGTTCATCCTTTAACCAAAAAATACAAATATTCAACAAAAAGAGGAAATATCAACGCTCAAATCAATTTTCTACCAAAAAGACAAATATTCTACAAAATTGTTCAATTTTCACCCAAAGAGTTCAATTTTCAACAATTCGTTGAGTTTTTAGCCATATACTTGAATTTTCTACTAAAAAGGATACATTTTCAACCAAAAATATAAAAGTTAAATTTTCGGTAAAAAAATTAATTTTCAACAAAAAAAAAGGAATTTTCAACAAAATATTGAAATTTTCATCTAGAGAGATGATTTTTCAACTACAATTATAAATCTGCGACAAAATAATAAATTTCTAACAAATTTAATGATGAATCTGAAACCAAAAGAATAAAACATTTTACCAACGAGAAGAATTTTCTGCAAAAGAGTTGATTTTTCAACAAAATAGTTGACCTTGAATCTAAAAAAGATACATCTTCCACCCAAAATAAAACAACGTTTCAGTTTAAAAAAAATTAATTTTCTACAAAAAAAAACATCAAATTTTCAACCTAAGATACAAGTTTTGAAGTAAAATAATAAATCTGCAACGAAGAAAATTAATTTCTAGCAAAACTGTTCAACTTTTAACCAAAAAACACAAATATTCAACCAAAAAGACGAATTTTCAACGCTCAAATATATCAATTTTCTACCAAAAAGACAAATATTCTTCAAAATAGTTAATTTTTTAACAAAATAGTTAACTTTTAACAACATAGTTGAATTTTCAATTAAGAAAGAATATTTCTAACCAAAAATAAAAAAGTTAAATTTTCGATTTAAAAAATGAATTTTCTACTAAAATAATAAATCTGCAACCTGAAAATGAATTATTAAGAAAGAAGTTCAACCATTAACCAAGAAAAGCAAATATTTAACCAAAAAGACGAATGTTCTAAAAAAAGTTGAATTTTCAACCAAAGAGATGAATGGTCAACGAAAATTGTGAACCTTGAACTAAAATAAAAATAAATTTTTATTAATATGGTACACCGTCCACACAGAAATTGAACTTTCTAAACCTAAAAGTTGAATTTCCAACAAATAAAGAATTTACAGTCAAGGAAAAAAAGGATCATCCAAAATGTTAAACTTTTAAGTCAAAATTCGACCTAACAGATTAATTTTTCGACCAAAAAAATTAATCTTCAAACCAAAAATAATAATTTTCAAAAAAGTAGTTTAACTTTTATCCAAGTAATTAAATCTTCGATTTAAAAAATATATTTTCAAGAAAAAATAGAATAGATAGATTTTTCAGTAAAAAAAATCAATTGAATATCAAAAAAGTAATTCTTTAACAAAATAGTTCAATTTTCAACCTAAAAAAATGAATTTTCATCTAAAATGATTAATATTCAACTGCAATAATTTTAAGAAAAAAAAAAGAAAAAAAATTAATTTTCAATTTAAAAAAATACGCAATTTCAACCAAAAGTATGAATTTTCAAAAAAAAAACTGTGAACAAAAATATAATAGTTGATATTTTAACCGAAGAAGATTTTAATTTTAAACAACAAATTTTGAATTCAACCAAAAAAGAAGAATTTTCGAATAAAATAGTTTAATTATCAACTGAAGAAAATTAATTTATTTTCCCGAAACAGATGCATTTTGTACAAAAAAATATTAGATTTAAAAAAAAAAAACTAATTTCCCGAAAAGACGAATTTTTACCAAGAAAGTTAATTTTTTTACGAAAACAGTAAAATTTTAAACAACACAGTGGCGTTTTCAACCACAAAGGATGTCTTTTTTACAAAATTGGTTAATCCAGTTTCTCTTTTGTACGTATTTTGGGAATGCCTTTGATAATTTTAAGCCAAGAATAGAAAAAAATCGTACTATGCGTTTTTAAGAAAAAAGATTTTTTTGTTTTTAGCTTAAAAATTTCATTTTCCTCCACAACAACGATTTCAATTTAGTCCATTTCAATGAATTTTTTAAAAGTTAAAAAAACACTAGACAAAATTCCGGAAAGGATATAATTTTAAAGATTACAGGGGATAGAGTAAATTTGAATTCTGTATTATTCATATTTTTCGTTAATGTCGAAAAATGAAAAATCTAGTAGGGGTATAAAGTTACAGATTTCAGGAAGGGAACAATTTTGAACCATGGACTGCTATTCATTTTTTTTCGCCATTTTTAAAGAGAATAAGATTTTTTATCGTTAAAAATGCAAAACTCTTTTTTCCCAAAAACGCGTATTACGAATTTTTCCTTTTCGAGGTCGAAATAAAAATTAAAATCCGATCGAATCAGATTTCAAACCAAGATTTCTATCAGATTATCAGATTTGAATGAGCATTTTGAATTAGGATTTAAAAAATCGTATTTACTATCTTTTTAAATAAGGACGTCATTCAAATTTCGCGGGAAAATGTATCGCTTCAAATTGGAAAGGGCGCCTAATTTAAATAGTAAAAGAAGTTAAAGTAATAAAAAACATATTATTCTCATAAAACAGTGCCTTATTCAGGGTTGCTACAATATCCCAATTTCTAAATTTTCCTTTTTATAAAACCAACGATACGTCTACAAGATTAATAATATTAGTGAAACAAAAATTTTGAACAAAAATAACAAAAATATGAATTTTTAACCAAATATTTTGTTGAATTTTCAACCCAAAAGAATAATTTTCATCTAAAAGAAGAGAAATTTTCAACCAAAATTAGAATAGTTTGAATTTTAGAAAAACAAATGTACAACAACAAAAAAAGAACAAATATTCAACAAAACATTTTTTTATCCATGAAATGATTTTTAAACGAAAAATATAAGAATTAATTTTTCAGTTAAAAAAATCAATTTAAAAAAATGAATTCTTAACAAAAGAACTAAATTTTAAACCCAAAAGATGAATTTTCTACTAAAAGAAGATACAGTTTCAATAAAATATATAAATTTTCATCTAAAAAAGGTAAATTTACAAACCGAAACTGGAATAGATCAGTTTGCAGTTAGAAAGGACAAATTTTTGGCCAAAGAAATTTATTTCTTATTACACAGTGATGAATTTTCAACTGAAAATAGGAATTTTTGCCTAAATAGTGGAATTTTCAACCCAAAAGATGAATTTTCAACCACAAAAAGACAGTTTCAATAAAATATATAAATTTTCGACTAAGATGATAAATTTACAAATCAAAATAGTTGAATTTGCACTTAGAAAAGTAATTTTAAAGGAAAAATAACGAGTTTTTAGCGAAATGAATTAATTTTTAACTAAAAACAAATGTTTTCATGCAAAAATGGAATAGTTACCGATTCAGCTAAAAAATTTATTTTTTCTAACACACGCACGAAATATTCGATGTTCGACGCATGTTTTGCGTGCGGGAAGTGATTAATTCCGAAACCGTGGTAAAACGCAGTTATAAAAACACTTCCTAGCTGCTGTGCTTGCGCTCTTTTAGTAAGATTACTTTCTCTTGCTGTTGCGCTTGCGCATTTTGAGTCAGAATTACTCTCCAAGACTGTCGGAATCATAACCTCACTTCATTATGATTTGATGCTCATTTTTCATAAATTTTGGAAATTTAGCCAATTTTTCATAAATTTTACGAAATTTAGCAAATTATCCATACATTTTCAGAAATTTTTGAATTTATTCCAAAAAGATTCGGACAAACTAAATTTCTATATATTTTCGGTAATTTACAAATTTAATAACAATTTCCGGAATTCTTAGGTAGTTTTTGTAATTTTACCATAAATTTCCAAAAATTACCATAAATTTTCAAAGAATTGGTTTTTATTGTTTCTCAAATCGAAATTTCCCCGCATTTGTAAGAAAAATATCGTGTGCTACAGGAGCTAAAAGTAGGCAGTTGAATCATTTGTGAAGTTTACAGTACTTGCTATCGGCTCCTCTTCGGGTCGTCTCTGGCTCGTACAGCTAACTTCACACTCCTTTGTAATTGCCTACTTTCCGCACTTGTAGCACAATGTACTATTTTAATTAATAAGAAACGATTTTTCAGCTAAATAAATTAATTTTTAATCACAGTTAAGAATTTTTAACCAAAAATATAAATTTTTGACCAAATAGTGGAATTTTTAACCCAAGAGATGAATTATATTATTATAAAAAAAAAAAAAATTCTTAACAAAAAATTGAATAGCTAAATTTTCTACAAAGCAGAACATTTTGTAACGAAAAAGGTTACATTGATATCGAAAAAGTCAATTTTCCACAAAAAATGGAATAGTTCAAGTGAATTTTCAACTAAAATGATAAATCTTTAACTAAAAAAAATGTTTAACCAAATACATAAATTTCGAACTAAAAAAATTAATTTATTACCGAAAAATAAAATAGTTAAATTTTCAACCAAAAAAGACACTAATTTTCAACAACATAGTTAAATATTCAACCACAGAAATTAAATTTTAATCAAAAAGACAAAGTTTTAACTGATGGGAATACTTTTCTACAAAAAAAGAAGGATTTTCAACAAATAATTGACTTTTCACCTAGAAAAATTACTCTAAAAAAAAATAACAAATTTTCAACCAAAAAGATGAATTTTTTGCCAAAATAGACGCATTCGAATTTTCAATAAAATACCGAAATTAAACATAACATTTGAATTGAAGGGGCGGATACAATATCCACCTTAGCGCTCGAATACATGGAGAATAATTGTCCGCTGAGGAAATGTTCAAAATAGTTCAAATTTGAGTGTTGACCATCAACAGTCATAGGATATGTTGAAGAATGTTACATAAAATTTTAAAGAAAAAATATCAATTCCCGACAAAGATCTGGCAAGTTGAATGCAAAAATGTATTGATTCTTTTTTCGTTGAAAATTTGTGTTGTCCTTAAATAAATAAAAAACGAAAAAAACATTGAATTTGCTTGTCGTGCAAAAAAGATACGCAATAAAATAGCCTACAAGTATTAATGGTCAACACTCAAATTTAAACAATTTTGAAAAATTGCTCAGCGGACATTAATTCTTCGTGTGTTCGAGCGCTAAGTTGGTTATTGCTTTCGCCTCTTCATTTGTCAACTTAAGAAGATAAACTTTGAACCAAACATGTACGATTTAAATTTTCAGTTAAAACAATAAATTAATTTTCAATCAAATAATTAAATTTAGAAAAAAAAAGGTTTGTCAACTAAAATGATGAATCATCAACCAAATAAATGAATTTCCAACAAGTAGTTCCACTTCTAACTGTGCTCTATACTATTTTATACCAAAAATCATTCAATTTAACCAAAAAAGATGAATTTTCAACAAAATAGTTTGAGACCTTAACCAAAAATGAGTACTTTTTTATGAAATATTTGCTATTTTTAACCATAATAATTAAAATCACTAGATCTTTAGTTTTTGGAAAATTCCCTAACTCTCCAATTAAAAAAGTGTATGTTTATTTCACTCTAGAAAATGTTTTTGTAAAAATATGTGCAGCAATTATGATGTATAATTGTTCAAACAATAAATGCTTTAAATTCTCTTGAATGCTCTATAAATGCTCCGGTCGAGCTTAAATGCTGAGCATATTCGTGAGAGCCCTGGCGGACCAAAGGAACCGAATAGATAAAGTACCCGTAAAGACACCATTGGGTTCCCGTTCGGTTCCTTTTTAAAAGACTCAAAAAACAGCAAGATCATCTTTTAAACTGTTGAGATGCGGATTCTACTTCAGATTAACTTCTGCTGAAGGTGACTTCAAGCGCATCCATAATAGCTCTAGTAGTATGTTGCGCGTGAAGTTGTTATCTGATGTTTCCACTGTGTGGCGCTAGCATCCAGACAAAATTGTTAAAGTTACCGACGGAACACTTATTATCAGCTACTAAAAGAATATGCACTTGAAGTCGCCTTCGGCCCATGTAAATAACAGATATTTTTTTTTAGTTTTTAACGCTGCAAAAAAAAGTATTGCGATTACTCCGTGAATTTTTAATGCAAATTTTAACGTAGAATCCGAATTTCAACAATTTAAAAGTCAATTTTGCTGTTTTTTTTTTTAGTTTTTTAAAAAAGAACCGCATGAGGACTCAATGGGGTCTTTACGGGTACTTTGTAGAGGCATAGGCATCTTCGGTTCTTTCAGTCCACCAGGGAGCACTTGCTCAACATAAATTCTTGGGCATTTAAGAACTCTACCCGTGGCTCTTTGAAATGAAAGTGGCGTAAATGTTCACCGAGGCCGAGGGCAGCGCTGTTAGTACTTTTAGGCCAAAGATTATTCAAATTCATGGGGAAAGGACTGAGAGCGAAATGCGTGAAGAGCGTAAGATCCGCTCATCGCCAGCTCTTCTCCTGTTTTAATTTTCTCAGCGTCACGAGCGAGGATGCTTGATGCGAGCTTCGCGATATCGGAGACTGAGTGACCGAGAGTCCACCGGGAAACTCGACGTTGCCAGATGCAAGCTTCTTCGTGAACGCGCGAAGGCGGCGATGCTCGCCGATCGGGACTGCAGGCAGAAATCATGTCGAGTTCACCACTAGCGAGCGCCTATTCGAATCATACACAGACAAAAAAATATGTAACTATATTAGTTCAATAATACCTTGAACTAATACGCTGCGCATAAATTAGAACTCAGTAGGTAAAAAAGTCGAACTGGATCTCTTCATTTAATTTGTAATTTTATCGGTTTTAGTATAGATCCGACACTACCTAGTGGGCACAAAGTTTGGCGACGTCTTTACGACATCGTTACGATATCTTTACGACAACTATACGACATCCTATTTCCATGTCGTTAAGGTGTCTTTACGATATCGTAAATAAATCGTATGATCTGACAATGTCTTTACGATATCGCAAAGACACAGAAACGACATAGACATAGGATGTCGTAAAGACGTCGCCAAATTTTTTGCCCACCGGGTAGAGTTCTGAGCCGGTTATATTACTTTGTGAACGGTAACGAGAATAAGAATATTACCGAGAATTTAACCGAGAAGTAAATTCTCTGAGAATTTATGAGAATCTCAAAATTTATTTTAATTAATAGAAAATTGCATTTTTTCGTTAACTTTTCGGTTGAAAATTCAACTCTTTTATTGAAAGTTTGTCTTTTTCATTTTAAAGTTTACCTGCTTTAGCAGAAATTAAATCTTTTTGGATTGAAAATTCAATTTTTTTCGTAGAAACTTCCTTTTCCGATAAAAATGCCACTATTTGATAACCAGTGGGCACAAAATTTGGCGACGTCTTTACGACATCGTTATGACATCCCATGTCCATGTCGTTACAGTGTCTTTACGATATCGTAAATATGTCGTATTATCTGACGATGTCTTACGATCTCATAAAGACACTGTAACGACATGGACATAGGATGTCGTAAAGTTGTCGTAAAGATTTCGTAACGATGTCGTAAAGACGTCGCAAAATTTTGTGCCCACTGGGTAGAAAATTCAACAATTTTGTTAAAAGTCATCCATTTTGGTTGAAAATTCGTCGTTTTGGATTGAAAATTAAATTTTTTTGGTAGAAAATTATTTGTTGTTAAAAAATCCATAGTTTAATCGTGAAAACTCGACTAAAATCTTTTTCAACAGAAAATTCAACTATTGTTTTGAAAATTTATCTTTTTGATTTAAAACTTCAACTGTTATAAACGAAATTTTATCTTTTCTATGAAAATGCAACTTTTTGATTAAAAGTCGTTTATTTTTGCTTGATAATTTACTTAATTTGCTTGAAACATTTGTTTGAATCGCTTTGTTGAGAAATCACTTTTTTGGTTAAAGATTTATATTTTAAGTTGAAAAGTTATCTCGTTGGTCAAAAGCTTAATTATCTTGTTGAAAATTAATCTTTTTTATTGAAAATTTAACTACTTAGGTCAAAGTTAAACTACATTGTGAAATTTTTCTTTTTATTGAAGGCGTATCCCTGCTTGAAAATTTAACAGTTTAGAGAAATATACTTCTTTTTTTGGTTCAGAATTCATTTTTGAACAGAAAATGTAAGTTTTCCATTTTTTTAGGATTGATATTTTTAGTTAAAAATTCGCGTTTTTTTTTGTAAAAAATTATTTTCTATTTTGTAACCTTTTTTGCGTAAAAATGCATCAGTTTCGTGGAAAATTAAGTTCTTGTTGAACAGTCATATTTCCTATTTGAAAATTGAATTTGTTTAAAGAAAATTTGTGTTCTGGTTTGAAGGTTCAATAATTTCAATAAACTTTTATTTATTTTTTGAATGAAAAATCATTGTTTGTTGGAAATTCGTCTTTTTGGTTTCAAAGTTCTTTTCTTTTGTTGTATAAATTTCATTCTTTTTTTTATTAAAATTATAAACTATGAGACTTTTTCGTTGGCAATTTGTCTGTTTAAGTTGAATATTCAACTAATATGTAAAAAATTCAATTATTTTGTTAAAAATTCCAGTATTTTGTTAAAGAGTGATCTTTTAACGTGGAAAAAGCATTTTTTTTAAAGAAATTAATACATTTGAAAAATTTAAATTTGTACATGAAATACTGTTTTATTCCGCCTTATAAAATATTCTATGTTAAAAATATCAGAAGATTAAAATGCTGGTATTTGAATATCAATGACTTCAAATGAAAAAATATTCCAAGAAAGCGAGATTGCTCGGCGATCGAGAAGCGCGCCTTTGCTGCAATATTCAATTCAAGCATTGCGACGTTTAGTCCTGAGAGTTTCGCGTTGCGCATTACAAGGCTTCGAGGTTCACCCTGTTTCCCTTTTCTTCGCTCAAGCAGACTCGAGTACCACAGCTGGCCATAAGTTTCTCATCATTCCGATAGGAGACTCACCGAGATCACTTCCCTTCTCCCCAAAACGAAACTCGTGACACCAAGAAGAGGCTGACCTGCCTTCTGAGACTCTTTGGCTAGAGAAGAGAAATATTTTGATTTTTTTGACTTTATAATTAAGTTTTGAGGCTTTCAGGCTGTTCCTGCTGAAAATGGATTATTAAAATTTATTGAACATTATTAAACATTATCGCTTTCAAGGTCATTTGAAAGTCAAATGAAGAAAATATTGCTGAAAAAATCTGAAAAAATTAAGACATAGGTTTTTTAGCATGCTGAATCCGAATCCGGTGTCGGTTGACCTTCATTAGTTCTAGATCAAGGTCATTTGAAGGTCAAACCTACAAAATAACCTCAAAAAAATTTGTAAAAATGTATGTA
>NC_046657.1:159553066-159557535 GCF_010883055.1 Belonocnema kinseyi
CGTAGAATATAAATCCTAGGTCATTTTGACCATATCTAGTATTTTCAAGGTCATTGAAATATGAAAATAACAACCCATATATCGAGTTTGATAGACCTTCATCAATCCACGTACAAGCTCATAATAAGATAAAAAAATTAACAATCCCTCATAAACAATTACGATAGACATATTTTTTGTATCAACTTGTGTTCATGTTTTCCGCTCATACCGTACTCTCTTACTATCAAATGATCGACGTAACGGTTTTTTTTCGCTTTTTGCCTGTAGTTTTACACTCTCTTTTCAGTGACCAGCAGTAATCAGCCATCATAGCGACATCCCATTTGCCTTGGTAGCGCTTTTCCATTTCTTTTATATCTTGATGGAAGCGCACTCCTTGCTCTTCACTGTAATCGCCAAAATTCTGTGGGAATCGATCCAGGGGATTATGCAGGAAGTGCAATTTGTATGGCATCAGGCACCCCATTTTTCCAAAGTTCTTAATCATTTCAGCTTTCAACTTGGCATCGACTATTTGCATCTAAGGCTTTCACAAATTGCTTCATGGCTCCTAATTTAATATGTAATGGAGGAATCAATACTTTTTTGGATCAACCAGGGCCGATTCAATGATATTTCCTTTTCCTATTTCAAGTGATTTCCTTTCAGCCCACTTATGATTCGTGTAATGTTTTTCGCGATCTCTACTATCCCAAATGCACAAGAAACACGGATTCTTTGTAAATCCAGACTGCTGTCCTAGCAACATACCTGAAACTTTCAAATCACCACATATAAGCCAATTATATGTTTTGTATTCAATGGCCTCTAGAACTTTTTTAAGACTAGTGAAGGATTCGTTCATTTTCATAGAGTGTGCGACAAGTACTGCGGCATATTGATTTGTGTTGTGAAGTATTACAGCTTTTAAGCTTCTTTTTGATGATTCAATAAACAGTCACCAATCATCATCTTTATAAGTATTTGGCTGAAGTTCTTCCATCAGTCCTTTAACATTTGAACAGTACACTAATTTTTCTTCATCAAAGACTTTTTCTTCAAAATACTGCTTACAACTCTCGTTTCTTTTTCTATAAAATGTTACTTTCGTACCTTCTTCTAATAAATTTTTACTTTTTAAAACTGAAGCTAAATGTTCCGCAGCATCTTTAGGTAGTCCCAAATCTCTTACGAGATCATTAATTTCGGACTGTGTAAATTTTCAGCAATTCTATTTCTTATTCCACCTGGTTTATAAACTTCATCAGAGCTTTCACTGCTATCGCTTTCATATTCATCTTGATTTTCATCATCGGTCTTAGTGATTTCGTCATCATCATCATCTTTAGATTCAATTGATAAATTTTCTATACTATCAATATCAACCTCATTAATCGTTTGAGTTCTCTCAACGGCTTTTTTTACTGATCCTACCTGGGCGTATTTATGATTATGTAAATTTCTTTATTATACCCACGGATATCGGTTTTACAGAAATAACAATTATCTTCGTTGGATGGCCCATTCCATTCTGTGGGTTTAATGAAGATCAATTTAGAATCGTCTTTAGTTTTTTTCCAAATAGAAAGCATTTTGCGGCAGTTATTGCAAATACTATCAGGAGCCCAATCACCCAAAAATATATCTGAATTAAAGCATTCTTTGTATGTATTTCGAAAATTTTCGTTGAACGATCGTCGATCGTTTTTGTTCGAAATAAATGTTCCACAAATGAAGCAAAATGCGTTAACATCTTTCGGGCACACGTATTTAGAAGATGAGGTTGAAGGCTTGTTTAAATTTTCCATATTTTTATATATAAACCCGCTCGACAGGGATCCTGGTCCGATTGCAGGTGAGTCCGCCGTCCTGGAGTTGACAACCCTTTTACCTCTCCAGGGCTAAATAAAAGGTCTTTTCGTCTTTGACGAGGACAATGTCAACTCGTCGACGAACACACTACGGCATCATCCTCACACCCTGTCGACCCCCTGTACCATATTAGGGCAAAAAGAACCCACTTCTTTTTTAAAGGTATACCATTCTTATGGGTACAAGGCTTTCTCTTTCAAGAAATCTACAGCAGCTAATATTGATAAGAAAGAACACTGCCTTACTTTCGAGAAATTCACAGCAGCTAATGTTGATAAAGATAAATTATTATTTTTAGTTTCTATATAGACGAAAAACTAAAGATGATTCTAAATTAATTTTTTTAAACATTTTTTTAACAGTACCTCATTGATTTGACCTTCAAATGACCTTGACCTTGAACTAATTAAGGTCAACCGACACTGGATTCGGATTCAGCATGCTCAAAAACCTACATCAATTTTTTCAGATTTTTTTAGCCTTTTTACCGAATTTGACCTTCAAATGACCTCAGATGACCTTCAGATAACCAGATATGATCAAATAAACTTTGAATTTGTATTCAGCGACCCTCAAAACCTATATATAAATGTTTAAAATTTTTTTGAGGTTATTTCGTTGGCTTGACCTTCAAATGATCTTGATCTTGAACTAATGAAGGTCAACCGACACCAGATTCGGATTCAGCGTGGTAAAAAACCTATGTCTGAATTTTTCAGATTTTTTCAGCAATATTTTCTTCATTTGACCTTCAAATAACCTTGAAAACGATCTGACCTGGAAAAAACCGACAAACGATTCGGAATCAGCGGCCCAAAAAACCATGGAACCCCAAAGGTCGCCTCCGTGGAGTTTGACTTTTTTTGTGTGCCTGTGTTATTCATACCTTAATCATCTTCATATGAATAATTTTGAATCAACTTTAATTTTATTTTAATATTCAATAAAAATAAATGAAATTCAATACATTTTTTATAAACATATCCAATCAAATTCTATTACTTTTTAATAACTTTACTCGCATTGTAGAAAATAATTGGCGGAATGAGAATCAATTACATTTTGCATAATTTAAACCAATCTATATCTGTTGCTTTAAATAATTTTGTATTCTGAATGACTTTGAATATATTTTCCCACTATATGGAATCAATTTTTATTACTTTTCAATCATTGCAATTGCGTTATTAAAAACAATGGAAGAATCTGAATTAATTATATTTTGCGCGATTGAACCCAATCGACTTCTATAGTTTTAAGTAATTTCAATTCTACGATTAAGACTTAATCAATTAATGAAATATAATGTTTCTGCTTAATCCAGTCGGCACTAAAACTTCTGTATGCGCTAATAGGTCCCCGAGGTTACTCTTTTTTAAAAGGTCAAAAGAAGGTCCCTGATTACGAATATCTCGTGTACGTTTTCGAAATATGGGTCAATTTTTGCTTAAACAATTTTTTTAAACAATTTCATTATTTATAGACCAAAAAAATTTATAAAATCATTTTTGACATGGCTGAGAAAAAATAAAACGTTTATAACAAATGATATAAATAATGACCATCAATTCCTTGAATTGACTTCAATTTTTTTTTAGTAATACTTGACACATGATTAAATTTTTCACTTTTGTGATATTTTCTCATACGACGAACCATTATTTATTTATTGCCTTATAAACAATGTATTTTTTATAAACACATCCTTCCCTAATAGCCGCAATTTTTAAGTTATTAGCGATCACTTTTTTTTATATCGTTAATTTTACGATAAAGAATGTAATTATCTTGGATAGCATTTTTTATATCTGCCCCTTATTGTTTATAACTATTATTATTAACAAAAAAGGCTCAATCAAGAAAATCAATTTTTTTTAATTTTTGTATTAAGGCCATGTGATACTTCGAAAATTGTCGATTTTACCAGTTTTAAGTTCCCCTGGCTTTTTTTTAGAATAAATATTTTGTCTTAAAAATTTGGTAAATGATAGCGAACATGCTAACGGACGTCCCACACACTTTTTTTGTGGGTTAATTAAAAAAAGTTTTAATTTAGCAAAATGTGATTAATTTGCATAACGCTTAGGAAATAGTATCGATTTTTTCAGTGTTAGATTTCCCCGGCTTTATTCCTAGGATAAGAAATATTTTGCCTTCAAAATCTGGGAAATGATAGCGAACATGCTTACGGACGTCCCCACACACTTTTTTTGTGTTTTTTTTTATCAAAAAATTTTTGATATTGCTAACAACGTACGTGTATATTTCGAGGTTATTTGTTACAATTCACCCAAGCGTTTCTTCCCAACTACACAATATTTTTGGCCGACAACTTTGGACTTACAAATAAACACAGTAACTAATCTCCCAGAACTAACCTTGTTTGCTGGAAATCAAAAAAGTTTATTTCATAAATAATTACCAGATTATCGGAAAGGCAGAGATGAAAAACGACGTAACCTCAAAATAATGCATATGCATAAAATTTCTATTTTTTTGCACAATAAATTTTTTTTGTTATTACAGTCTGTCAAGTTAAAGCGTGGGTGGCTTTACTCGCAGTCGGTAAGGTGTATCGACATGATTTTGGTGTCAAAATATTAAGAAGAGCTCCC
>NC_046657.1:159557635-159589368 GCF_010883055.1 Belonocnema kinseyi
AGCTCTTCTTAATATTTTGACACCAAAATCATGTCGATACACCTTACCGACTGCGAGTAAAGCCACCCACGCTTTAACTTGACAGACTGTATTTCTCAAAAAAGAGTCCGGGGACGTCTGTTATGATATTTTATAGTATCTCCAAATACAGCTTTTAAAAATTTTTATTTTTGTGGGAAAAAACCCGGGGAAATTGTAAGTATCTCATGCCCTTAATCTATGGCACAAAAAAAACTTCACTCGCGTGATATTTTTTCGTACGACTAGCCATTATTTATTTAAGGCCTTAAATACAATTAAGGATACAAAAAAAGGTAATCGCTAATAACTTGAAAATTTTGGCTTTTAGGGGAGGATGTGTTTATAACAAATACATTGTTTATAAGACAATAAATAAATAATAGCTCGTCGTACAAAAGAATATCACGAGAGTGAAAAGTTTAATCATGTGTCAGGGATTAATAAAAAAAAATGAAGTAAATTATGGTAATGAAGGGTAATTATTTATATCAATTGTTATAAACAATTTAGCAAAAGAAATTATGAACAACGAATTATGTTAATACCGCCAGATAAAGCTTTCGCAACAATTTAAGGCAACATTATGACATTGGTTGATCTGGATGATTATTTATAATTAAATGAAGATACTATCACATAATATTACACTATATATACTATACAAACTATATGCTATAATAACTCTTGTAATACTATAACAACTTTGTAACAAAAATTCAAGAAGAGAAGTTTTTATTCCATCAGAAAATTTCTTTTTCCTTTTAAGAGATCTACCCTTGATATAGACAGTGTAGAAGTCTTAAATTTCTCTGAATTATAGATTCTGAGATAACACTGTGTAAATATGGCAATTTTGTTAAAAAATCATTTGTTTATAACGCTGTATATTGCAAACGGTTCGTCGTACAAAAAAATGCAAGACGCAAAAAAGTTTAATTTTTACTCAGCCATGTTAAAAATGATTTTTTTCTGTATATAACTAATGAAATTGTTTAAAAAATGGTTTAAACAAAAATTGACCCATATTTCAAAAACCTACCGAAGATATTCGTAATCAGGGTCCTTTTTTAATTAAAAAAAGAGTAATCTCGGGGACCTATTAGTGCATGCAGAAGTGTTAGTGGCTACGGGATTAGCTACGAGTTACATTAAATCAATTCTGATGTTTGAAATCATTAAAATTTTTTTATTGAAAACAATTTAAGGAATTATAATTAATTATGGTTAGCGCAATTGAACCCAATCGATTTCCATAGTTTGAAATCATTCTAATTATACGATGAAAAGTTAAGACATTAATTGAATTGAATTTTTTTACCACGAGTTAAATTGAATCAATTCTTATCATTTTTCATTTATTTTAATTGCTTTTTGAAAACAATTGAAGAAATCAGAATTAATTATATTTTGCGCAATTAAACCCAATTGATTTTCATAGTTTTATATATTTTATATTTTATTATTATATAGTTTTAAATTATTTAATGTGCATAATAAAAATTATCAAATTATTATATATATGATTCGGGAATTTTTAAATTCGCTAATATTAAAAACTGTTCAGGAATTTTATCGTTTGGGAATTTAATATCCGGGTAATTTCAAATTCGGTAATATTATAATCTTTCGGGAATTTTATAATTTAGTTATAGTATAAACGGTCGGGAATTTTCGAAATCGCTAATATTATAAACTGTCCGGGAACTTCATCAGCTAGGAATTTTATTATTTGGGAATCTTATTATTCGGGAATTTTCAAATTCGGTGATATGATAAACTTTGGGGAATTTTCCAATTCCGTAATATAATAAACTGTTTGTGAATTTTATTAACGGGGAATTTTATTGTTCTGTAATCTTACAGTGTTGGGAATGTTATTTTTCGAGATTTTTCAATCGTTTCAAAAATTCATCTCTATTGCTTAAAAATTATTTTCTTGGTGAAAATTTATCTATGGAGCTTTAAAATTCAAAAAATTAAACTTTTTTTGAGATATTGTCCTTTTGAATTAAAATTCATACATTCCTACATGAAATAAAAAATATAAAATCTTTCGTTGAAGATTCACTTTGTTGAAAATTTAATTATTTTATCGAAAATTGAACTATTTTGTTAGTATTCTTTGTGGACGTTTCGTTACTTTCGGGGATGAGGGGGGGAGTGAAATCCACGGTTTTCAAAAAAGGGTGACTCCCTTATCACGTAAATCCTTTACGCAATAAACGCAAAAATTCAAAATACCCGCGCTTTGTAGATGTGGTCCAGCGACAGCGCTCTGTTCACCACTACAGCTCTATCTCATCCCTTTTCCATGCTCGATTGCTCGTCGGTGACTTTGTCTTCAGAAGTGTAATCACACAGACAGGTCCGGCAAGTGGCGCCTCTATGGTCGTTGCGTGAACTGACTCGTTGAATGTTCGTTCGGAAAGATGGCGGCCAGCGACGACGAGCCGATGCATCTCTACGAGGTTTTTCAAAACTGTTTCAATAAGATCGCCAACAAGCAACCCGGTGAGTCTCACGAGCTGATTCTTGACACCCTCGACCTCGAACCCCTCCGCGAGTGCGCGTCAAAACTAACCCGGAAGTGACTAAAATTCCGGATTTATCTCGCAGTTTCCGTGTTTCGGCACATCTCGAGCTGTCTCTCATCTCCAAATTTGCCGAAAATCATCTCTCAAGGTCAAAAGTTCAGTGACAAGGGTCGTTTTTGTCCATCCAATGTGTTTTCAGATTCAAGGGCGAAAATGTCGCAAAAGTGAATTCGGGACGTCTGCCTTTTTTTGGGCGATTCTTGTGTTTTGGTTCGCTTGTCATTGCACTGGACAGTGCTGCCTCTCCCGTTGCACCACCAAAATTTCGATTAATTTTCGCGACTTTCGCCCACTCAAAATTGGCAAATTTCCGGGTTTGTTTGTTTCTAATGCTGGAGTTTATATGTGGCTTGATTTTTTTATGAAGGACAGTTTAAGCCCCAAGATCTGAACAAGTGGTTTTGTTTTTTTAGTGTAAATAGTGTTGTGTGAGTTCGATTTTTGACAGCAGAGGTGTTCGGTGTCGAGGTTTTTTTCTCTTTTTATGAGGAAATAATATAAGGAAACGTAATTTTAGATGTTAGTTTTTACATTGAAAAAGGAAAAGATTCACTGTCAGTTTGTTGACAAAACTTTTGTAAAAGAACGCAAGGATTTCAAAGAGTGTCTTCAGGCTGACTGCAACCACGTGAAACGTGAAAAATATTATTTGTTCGAATTTTGTTTATAGCCAGTTTCACAAAATCTTGATGCGAATTCATGTTAATTCGATTGACTTTACGTTTGTGGAATGAAAGTAAAATTTGTTTTTTATTTATATCATACTTCCTTACTTCGCATACATTCGTTTTTGAGGTTAGTTGACAGAACAAATAATAAACAGTAATTAAATTCTTTTTTTAAGTAGAGTACACTAGTACAGTGATGTTTCGCGAATAAGATGTATAATAAATCACGAAAAATACAATTCCCAATACTGTCCGAATTGCAAACTTCCCGAATAATAAAATTCTCCAATTATAAAATTCCCGATTCGGAAAATTCTTGAATAATGAAATTCGCGGCAGCTTATAATATTGTCGAATTTAAAAATTCCCGAATAATAAAACTCTCGAATTGGTAACTTCTCGAATTGCTCATTTCCCGAATGATAAAATTGTGGAATTGGAAAATTCC
This sequence comes from Belonocnema kinseyi, assembly GCF_010883055.1. Classification (NCBI taxonomy): domain Eukaryota; kingdom Metazoa; phylum Arthropoda; class Insecta; order Hymenoptera; family Cynipidae; genus Belonocnema; species Belonocnema kinseyi. The sequence continues at coordinate 159,561,367 of NC_046657.1, forward strand.
TGAATAATAAATTTCCCAAAATTGAAATCTTCCGTAACAATAAAATTACCGAATTGGAAAGTTTCCGATTAATAAAATTATCGAACTTGAAAATTTCCGCATAATAAAATTCGCGACAGTTTATAATATTAACTGATTTGAATATTCCCCAATAATCAAATTCTGACACTAAATTCCCTAATAATAAAATTTCTGAATTGGAAAATTTCCGGATAATAAAATTACGGAATTGAAAAATTCTTGAATAACAAAATTGCCGAGTAAAACAATTAGATAATTGGAAAATTTCCACATGATAAAATTCGCGAAAGTCTTAACATATTAACGAATTCAAAAATTAAAATTCCGACACAAAATTACCGAATAATAAAATTCCCAATATGGAAAATTTCAGAAAAATTAAATTACGGAATTGAATAATTCCTAAATAATAAAATTCCCGATTAATAAAAGTATGAAACTGGAAAATTTTCGCACAATGAAATTCGCGACAATTTATAATATTAATAAATTTGTAAATTTCCGAATAATAAAATTACCGAATTGGAAATTTTCAAAATAATAAAATAGCGGGTTTGAAAACCTCTTGAATAATAAATTCCCCGAATTCGAAAATTCCTGAATTGAAAAATTCCCGAATCGGAAAATTCTCGAATAATAAAATTCATCAATCAGAAAATTCCATAATAATAACATTTCCGATTAATAAAATTACGGAATTGGAAAATTCCTGAATAATAAAATTGTCGAGTAATAAAATTATTGAACTAGAAAATTTCCGCATAATAAAATTCGCGATAGTTTATAATATTAATTAATGTAAAAATTCTCAAATAATAAAATTCTGCCACAAAATTACCGAATAATTTAATTCCCGAATTGGAAAATTCCCGAGTAATAAAACTCCTGAATTGATAAATTCCCGATTCATAAAATTATCAAACTGGAACATTTTCGCATAATAAAATTTGGGACAATTTATAATATTAATGAATTAGTAAATTTCCCAATAATAAAAATCCTACATAAAATTACAGATTTGAAAAATTTCTGAATAATAAAATTACGGTTTTGAAAAATTCTTGAATAATAAATTCTCCAAATTTGAAAATTCCTGAATTGAAAAATTTCCGAATCGGAAAATTCTTGAATAATAAAATCCCGAATAATAACATTTCTGAAAAATAAAATTACGTAATTGGAAAATTCCTGAATAATAAAATTGTCCAGTAATAAAATTATCGAACTAGAAAATTTCCGCATAATAAAATTCGCGATAGTTTATGATATTAACGAATCTGAAAATTTTCAAATAATAAAATTCTGACACAAAATTGCTGCATAACAAAAGTCCCAAATTGGAAAATTCCCGAAAAATAAATTTGCGGAATTGGAAAATTCCCGAATAATGAAATTCCTGAATTGAAAAATTCACCAATCAGAAATTTGCCGAAGAATAAAATTGCATAATTGGAAAATGTATGAATTAAAAAATTCCCGAATAATAAAATTGCAGAATTGAGAAATTTACAAATAATAAACTTACCGAATAGGAAAACTCCTGAATAATAAAATGCCCGAATTGTAAACTTCAAGAATAATGAAAATCCCGAATTGGAAAATTCACGTATTATAAAATTCACCAATCAGAAAATTCCCGAAAAATAAATTTACAAAATTGGAAAATTCCCTAATAATGTCTAAATTGGAAACTTTTCGAATAATAAAATTCCCAAGTAATAAAATTCCTGAAGTGAAAAATTCAGGAATCAGAAAATTCTTAAATTGGAAAATTGCGAATAATTAAATTGCGGAATTGGAAAATTTCGGAATTAAAAAATTCCCGAATTGAGAACTTCCCGAATCGGAAAATTCTGGAATAATAAAATGCCCGAATTGTAAACTTTCCGAATAATGAAATTCGAAATTGGAAAATTCCTGTATAATAAAATTCATGAATCGGAAAATTGCCAAAATCCTGAATTAGATAATTGCCGAATAATAAAATTATGTTATTAGGAAATTTATGAATTTTAAAATTCACGAATAAAAATGGTCGAATTATAAAATTCCCGATTAATAAAATTCCGACGTAAAATTATAGAATAATGAAATTCCCGATAGCTTTTAATATTACCAAGTTTTTAAATTCCGACATAAAAGTACAGAATTTGAAAATTCTCGAATAATAAAATTCCGACATAAAAAACCAAATAATACAATTTGTGAATAATAAAATTCCCGATTTGGAATCTTCCCGAATAATACATTTCTCATATAAAAAAAATTCCCGAATAATAAAATTACCGAATTGGACAATTCTCGAATTTAAAAATTCGCTTCAGTTTATTATATTACTGAATTTGAAAATTCTATAACAATAAAATTCTTAAATAACAAAATTTTCGACATAAAATTTCCGAAAAATAAAATTCCCGAATATAAACAATGTAACTTTTTAATGTATAAAAACAATTTGATTGTGATATATTTCTTATCGCAATAATTTAATTAGTTTCATGAATAAAAAAAATTAATTGTTTAAATTCGGGAATTTTCTAGTTTGGATATTTTATAATTAGGCAGTTTTCTGTAAAGAATTTTGAAATTTGGCCATATTATAAACTTACAGGAATTTTCTAATTGGATAAAATTATAGAAATTCAGAATTTTATTAAGCGGACATTGTTCATTTCGGGAATTTTACAGTGTCGTGAATTTGATTTTTCGGGATTTTTTAGTCGTCCCTTACGTATGTCCATTTTACCTTGAAGTTGGTTGTTTACTAGCTTCTGATTTGCAAAAATTATAAATCAGGGTCTCTAATTATCCTGAAAACCCTTGAATTAGCAGAGAATTTGTGTACACTTGGAAATTTCAGTGAATTTCGTTCAAATCAGGCAATTTTTTCGAAAACATGCCTAAATTTGGTTCAAATTGTAATATAAAATTGAATAACAATGCTTTTTCATTTGTAATAGTAGCTGAACTTTTTGTTTGAAAATTCGTGTTTTTTTATTGCTAAAAAGTTAGTTTTTTTAAAGCTTAGAATATAATTCCTCTATTTTTGGTTTAAAATCTAATCTTTTTATTTGAAAATATATGTATTATGTAGAAAATTCTTCCTTCCTAGTAGAAAATTAACCCTCCACTGTTAAAATTTTGTCTATTTCGGTTGAATTCGAACTGCTCTTGATTTAAAAACTATTTTTTTTCTGTTAAAACAATAACTATTACGATTTTTGTACAGAATTCGTATATTTTTTGGTTGAAAATTAATTAACTTGTTTAAAAGTTAGAGTTTTTTATTAAACGTTTTCCTTTTTTAAATTCATTATTTTATTTGAAAATGTATCACGTTTGTTAATAATTTAAATATTTCGTTGAAAATTCCTTTTTTTTTAACTGAAAATTCTTGTTTTTTGTTTTAACTGAAAATTTAACTATTTAATTCTTAGTTGATAATTGATATTATTAGATGAAAATTCATCTATTTGGTAAAAATTAATTTTTTAAACAAAGATTTATCTTTTTTAGTTAAAAATTCATGTGTAGTTTTGAAAATTCGTTCTTTTTGGCAAACAAAAAAAATCTTTTCTCGTTGAAAGTTTGTCCATTTTGATTAAACTCTGCTCTTTTGCAGTTAAAATCTTTTTTAGTTGAAATACTAAATATTAATTGAAAATGTATCTTTTCTGTTTGAATATTCGTTTTTTCTTTTGCTTAAAATATATATTTTTTTAACTGAAAATTTAAATATTCAATTTTTAGTTTAAAATTTGTGTATTTTATTCATGTGTTTTGGTTAAGGATTAAACTATTATGTTGAAAATTTGTCTTGTTTTGTTGAATACAATAGTTTTTTTTTTAGTTGAAATAACATCTTTTTTAGTTGATACATCAATTATTCCATACATTTCTTAAAAATATTTTGCTAAAATATTCAAAATTAACCAAATATGAATATATTCAATATATGGACATTATTTACAAGGATCGAAAAGACTTTATAATAAACTCGAAAAATGGTATATACATATTCCAAACCTTGGGTTAAAAAAATGCTTAAATAGGTCCGTACATTCACAATTTTTACTTGTAAATATCGCGATATATCTGGGAATAAATCTGAAAAGGTCAGGGAATTTTTCCAGCTTTTTGTTTTCAAAATTGAATCATTCAAATTTATAAACGATTTTCGTATGAAATCTTTACTAATCGATTGATTTAAAATTGAAAATGTTCCAAGTGTTATGGTAAAAGCAACAAAAAAACTCTTTAATTATATAAGAAAAAAAAAAATTTTCCCGTACCGGGAATCGAACCCGAGCCTCCTGGGTGAAAGCCAGGTATCCTAGCCACTAGACCATACGGGACTGTGAGTTCAGGTTTCTAAGCAAAGGAGATGACGAGAAGTTAAAAAATTCTGTTTTGTAAAAAAATTTCCATTTACAAAAATTTGAGCTTGTGAAATATTTGTTAGCTGAACAGCATGTATCTGCAGGATTTACCTTTTTAACTTTTTAATTCACGTCTTTAAAGACGTGTGACACTTGTCCGATTCATACTAACCCACAATAAAAAAATCCGGAAATTTTTGTTTGTAGTTGTAGAAATTTATTAGTACATGCTCTTTCTCTAGTCCTTTTTTTATTTTTCCATACTTTCAGCCCAATATCTCATTTCATGTGGCACTGCTATAGTGAAGGGTGCAAAAAAATGTCGGTATGGTAGGAATCAGAGAAGTGCTGGATGCCTTTAAATCAGTAGTCAGCAGCTTCCTGTAACGACCGTATTTTAGCGTTAGTTCACGAGTAGGATTATCTGAAACGTAAAATGTAGATGGCGCTGGCAGTCATTTCAATCTACATGATTGCAAGGAAAATTAAATTACTTATCGTTTTTTCGTAATCACAACCGATTGGATGTGTAAGAATTTAAAAAATGTATATATTTCTTAATTTATAATAAGTGGAAGTAAAAGAAAACGTAAGTAGGCCAAAGTTATCTTCAGTTTGGCATGTTGTGCATGTTCAAGTCACAGAATCTTTTATGCAAGAAGTATGTTGATTTTCAAAGGATCTCATATTTACCGATTTTATGAAAAAGAATGTTTTTTACAAAGTTGGGCCCCATCCGGATTTTCAGTTTCAAATAATTGTTTGCGTGAACTAATGCGGATGCAGGGGCCTGGTAGTTATTGATTTTGTGATTAAGTAATATAAATTTAAAAAATTGAAATTTTTCTTTAACTTTGAAATTTATTTTAAATGTGCACTAATCTCGAATTAGGTATTTTCATTTTAGCCACCATCTAACTAGTTTTCGTTGACTGCTGAGGGGAAAACAAGGGATCAAATGCATGGGATTCAGTTAATTTTTTGCCTTATTTTGCTAATAACTTCATAAAAATTAATTTTTTCTAAACATGTGTATTTAAAAAATAGTTTTTATTTATTTAATTACAATTTGATGTAATAATAATAAAATTATAATTATTATTAATTACAAAGGTATTATAGAAATAAATGTTGGTTCCATGCATTTGGTCCATTATTTTCCCCCTCAGCTTTAATCGAAGTGAAGTTAGCTGATGGTTGAAGTGAAAATACCTAATTGTGAAAGTTGTTTAATTTATCTTTGAATTAGGATGAGTGACCCAGTGAATGAACACTTAAGGAAATCACTGATTACAACTAGTCCATTTCACGTTATAATAATTGATTATTGTTACAAAACTTTTGAAAATAGATTCTTAAGAGTTCAAATTTCATAATCCGATAAACAAATGTTGTTTTTACCAAAAAGCTTTATAAAAAATAATTAAATAGTGCAAATTTAACGAAAACACCAGTGAATGAACACTGTGAGCCAATGAATGAACAGTGGAGCACCAGTGAATGAACACTATAATCACTACAAATTAGAATTAGGATTTGGGTATAAAATTACATAGGTACATTACAAACTGAGCAATTGAACAATGTAAAATATTAGGAAGCGTTGCGAAATTCATCATTAAATATATTATTTAAATAAAAACCACAAGACATTTAGATATAATGAAAGGAGGGAATAAAAAAATTTAACACAGAACTAGGTTAACTTTTCCTAATTTTTTATTGCAATATTTATTTTTAAAATATTTTTATCAGTTCTTTTAACATTACAGAAAATACAACTTTTCGTTTAAAAATAGAAAACTCTTATCTAGTGACTACAATAGATAACTGCGATTTTTAGGACACATAAAATTTGTAATACAACACCTTACTATGTTGCTTTAGGTTAAATTAGTAAATATAATTATAAATCACAGTGTTATAAAAATGGAAATTTTTTAAACATTTATAAATATATATTGACTAGTACGCAGTAGTACCTAGCACGAATTAATGTTTTTTATAGTTAAAAAACGTTTTCTAAATGCAAAAAAGCATTAAATTTCTAACCTCAAAGTTGCCTTACCTTTAGTTTAGTTCGTGCGTACTTTTTTGATGTTCTAACCACAAAAATATACATTTAAACTATAACTATTTATAGTTTATATTTATATTTATAGCTTCGATATTTATAGTCACATTAATTGAAACAAACTTATTTATATGTAACGAAACAACAGCCAGGTCTCCGTCACCTGCTGTTCATTCACTGGACCTGCGGGGTGAAAGTTTTGCTCCAATAAATGAACAGAGCGTTCGTTCACTGGAGCACGGGTAATTTAAGGGTCCAGTACGTGAACACTCATTTATTAATAAAAAAAACGTACTTTTTGTGAAAAAACCTTGTGGGAAATTGAATAATAATAATAATAATATCTTACAGCTATAACAGCACAACTTTGATACAGAAAAGGTAAAGAATTTTTTTGTAAAAGCAGTGTAAACAAGGAGTTGCTTAGGCACGTACCTTATAGTGGTCGACGACTTTCTCACCATCACACACCATAATCGATGATGCTTCACATTCAAGAAATTTTTAAAATTATTTACAAGAATTTACTGCAATGAATTGTATAATAAACTCTTCAAAATTGCTTCAAGATTTCAAATATATAGAAATTCATAAAGACTTTAACTTGGAAAGGTTATATTTCTATATTTTTCGCATTAGTGTTCATTCACTGGTGACTGTTCAGCCACTGGATCACTCACCGTATTATATATTTTAAATTATGGATTTAAAAAATAAAAAAAATTCCCGTACCGGGAATCGAACCCGAGCCTCCTGGGTGAAAGCCAGGTATCCTAGCCACTAGACCATACGGGATTGTGAATTCAGTTATGCAAGCAAAGGCAATCCAGAAAATTTTTTTAATCTGATATTATTCAAATGAACAAATTAAAAAATTTGGAGCACGTTGCAATTTTCTTTAAATTTAAGATCATGTTTCTGGAGGGTCGAGTTACATTATTCGCAATCACATGTATATAAAAAATTCGAAAGCTCATAAACTGAAATGGATTCTAAATTTATCTTACGGAAATGTAATTGCAAATACCGACGCCGTGACTTCTCTTGACCTTTTTGATGTATCCCCGTAAATCAATAGTAAGCAATAATATATTCATAATATTTTGAATTATTTACACAAAATTCGAAATTAAATATTTTGAAAGTCCTTACAAATATTTTTTATTTTATTTTTTTTCCATTTTAAAACTTTGTTCACATTGCAGAATAGAGGCGTCATCTCTGTTTTTAATGGAAAAAAATGTTAGAATTTTTATTTGAACGATAAATGAATCGATCAATTAAAGTTTCAAAATTGTTCGTTATCAAAAAAAAAAATTTCTTTTTCCCAGCCAAAAAAAGAAGTGACGCCCCTATTCTGCAATTGTATCACAACTTTTTTTTAATTTCCCTCAGTTTTGAATTGTGAAATGTCTTTAATTTATTTCTCAGTTATTTTTTTTAATTTTTGAATTAATACTGTAAAATCAAATTAAACAAATTTCCCGTACCGGGAATTGAACCCGAGCCTCCTGGGTGAAAGCCAGGTATCCTAGCCACTAGACCATACGGGACTGTAAAATCAAATATTTAAACAAAAGAGAAGTTGAAAAAAGAATTTAATTCCATGTACTTAAAAATCCCCTGTTTAAACAGTGTATTTGTCTTATACATTTAAACTTCCAAACCTTACATTTAGATTTGCGATATTATTTTCTAATTAATTAAGTTTTTCTCCAATTTCAAATCGTTTAAACTATTTTGCTTTTCAATCGAGGATGAGCCAAGAGAGTATGCAAGTATAAAATTAAAGAGATCAAGGAATGTTTTTGTGTTCGATATGCAATTTACACGTTGTTAAAAGTCACGTGACATATGAAATGCGATTATGGGATAACAAAAAAATTCCTAAATCTTTCAAAAATATATGCAGATCATGTGAAAAATATGTATACAAAATATATTCTAAAAAATGCTCTTATTTTATATAATGATAAATTAATATGGAGCGTTATCAGACATTTTATAAAAAATATTACGCAAAAATAGTGATTAATAGATACTTTTATTAGTAATCAACGTCGATAAATCGATTTTCAACCATACTATTTATAACATACAACATAACTATTTTAGCGCGCATTATAAATATTTTGAATAATTATTACAAAGAAAAAAACTTGTGGGGCAATAATGGAAGTGATTTTTGAAATCTTTAACTCGAAAATATTAAAATATGCTCTTGGTTTTTATATTTTTCGACTTAATATAAATAATATCTGAATCTCCAATATTTAAAAAATATTTTTAGTATTATTTATTACTTTTTTACTTTAAATCTGTAGTTTGGGGCAGGTGTGTGGCAAGATATTTTACATCCTTTCTTTTTCATTTCTAAACAAAGTCGTCTAAAATTTAGAAACTTTACTACATTGAGCTTTGTCATAATTACTTTACTTAAATTAAATTGAGAAAAAATTTATTATTTATAATAAAAAGCTGTAATAATTTTGAAAATTCTGTCAGTGAATCTTTATCTTTTTAAAAATAAATTATTTACGAAATTATATCAGATTAATAGGTTTAGTTCCCGATTTAGCAATTCTTTCAAATTTGAGAATGTGTATTTTTTAAAATTTAAATTTAAAATGGTTTATTTCTATATCAAATTACTAAACAATTTTTTGACATTGAAAATAATACAAGAATAAACGAGAAAATCTAGTAGATTAAAAGCTATTTTTTTCTTATTGAAAAATGACTAAAAAAATGTTTTAATTCTATCTTTTGCTCGTTTCCACAAATTTTATGTTTATTTTTAACAAAATAAGCAGGTCAAATATTATTTTCAGAAATTGTTGAGAATACTCTATTGTGTGTATTAGCACACAATTGATTCTGTATATCCTTTCACTGTTTATTATTAAATGACCTTATAAGCGTTTATATCCAGATCTGATAAGTTATGCGTAACTTATTTTCAAATTGAGATTATCTTATGTCATTGTAGCCATGAATTGCTGGGAAAATCGAGTTTAAATTATAATTAATTCAACATTTTTTAGGTCAATCTAAAGGTTTGCGTGAGTATTAATTCAACATTTTTTAGGTCAATCTGAAGGTTTGCGTGTGTGAAAAAACTAAGTTTTCTAGAAGCTTCCTCATTGTTATCTACATATTAGAGAAGATCGTTTATTGCCTTATTTTTTACCCTCAAACGGTTGTTACGTTCAAAATTTAATAGAATGCTCTGGAAGAAAGTTGTTCCCAAAGAAAAAAGAATTTTCTTCTCTGAAATATCAGAAACAAATTCATTAAATCAACCTGTTGATATTTTTTCAATAAAGAAGTATTTACAATTCTTTAAAAACTTTTGAGATTTCTAGAATTACATATAGTATTGAATATATATTATTTTAGACTTACGCAAGTTTCTACAACCACTCTGAATTGTTCCTATTGTAATTTCAAAAAAAAATATTTCCTAAACAAAATTTGTGGACAAAAATAAACAAGAGGAAAGAAAAATGTGTATAATTTATACCGCCGCGCCAACTATAGTTAAAGATGGTAATAAAAAAACTCCTACTTTGGGTTTTTGATACGGAAAATTATGATAGGTTGTTTTTCATTGGCTTTTGCTATTTTGTGAGAAAAACAGTTATAACGAAAGACATATTTGATCTATTATTACTTTTTTTTGTATTGGGTTTGCAATGCTTTCAGAGGGGCAAAGTCGAGTTGAGAATATAATGCATACATTCAAATAGGGAAAAGGAAACAAAGGAGGCCCAATGTGAAAAGGAAATGTGCAAATAGAACAGAAAAGGATCGTGAAAATAATATAGGTATGTAAATGGCCGTAAGGAAATAATAAAATGACGAATAAGATCAATGAAAAACTGAATAAAAAAGAAACAAGTCAGTGTAAAATAAAGATAAGAAATGGCGAATTTAGGAAAATTAGGAAAGAAAACAAAAATAATGCTGAGAATGAAAAATAAGTTATAAATTGAATACATTTAGCTTTAGTTCGCGAGCTTATATAATACACGTAAATAATGCTGAGAATGAAAAATAAGTTATAAATTGAATACATTTAGCTTTAGTTCGCGAGCTTATATAATACACGTGAAAGAAAAGTGAAAATGATGTTAAATTGAAGAAGTGAAAATAAAGAAATAAGTAGAAAAATGGATTGAGGAAGAAAAGAAGCAGAAAAAATTTAGTGTGAAAAGAGAAGTCATATATAGTAGTCGGGAAAATGAAAATTAGTACGAGATAAACCAGAAGCAAATGCGCTCATAGCTTGCTACTCGCACGGCTCGCTTCGCTCGCTAGTTTGAGCGCGCCTAGGACGCAGGACTGTTCATTATCGCGCTTCGCGCTTGAAAATATATTTATCTCGCGCTCCGCGCTCGGTCTTTGCATTACCCTCCACATTTGTGCACAGACCACAATGCGACATTTTCTACATTGTATGTTAAAACTGAAAATTTTTGGACCTATGAAAAAAATCGTTTTTTTCTATTTTTGAAGATTTTCCAGTTTTTGAAAAGTATATAACTTTTCTAATTTTCATCGAAATTAAACATTTTATTTGGTTAATTTGCAAGTCTTTTACCCATCTATAAGAAACTTTGACAAAAATTTATAAAATTTCAAAATCAAACATTTTTAAATTTCGAAAATGCACTCAATTTTTTAATTTTTGTTCGAAAAATCTGATTAACGAACTTGGCCTTTATTTTGGGGACCTTCAGAAGTGTATCAAATGCGGACTCGATTGGACAAATTTTTCAAAAGTTAGCGTGGCTACAACATTCAGGTAACCATACATACAGACATACAGGCAGACGTACAGACAGACAGACACCGATAAAATTTTATGATTTTCGGATACTGTGCGCGCCGAAACGTAAAGATCCGTTAAAACCCAGAGATCGAAAATTTGGACGATCGCATTACACTAACGTTTTTAATTTTCATCCAAATAAAAATTGTCATTTGGATAATTTACAAGTATTTTTGTCAAGTATCGGAGACATTGACAACATTTTCTGAAACTTGAAAAAAATTTGTCTAAAATGTTGAAAAGCTCTAATTTTTTTAATTGTGTACTAATCAAAAAATTCGGCTAGAATAGTTTGAAAGTTATTTGGCATCTACTGAAAATTTTGAATAAAATTTTTGGATTTATGAAAAAAATCATTTTTTCTATTTTTTGAAAATTTTCCAAAAGTATATAACTTTTCCAATTTTCAAGAAAATTTAACATTTTATTGGGCTAATTTGCAAGTCTTTAACCCATCTATGAGAAACTTTGACAAAAATTTTCATAGGTTAAAAAAAAATTTTTTTATGTTAAAAATGCTATAATTTTTTAAATTTTGGGCTAATCGAAAAATTTGGGTAAAATAGTTTTGAAATATATTTGGTGTCTGATGAAAATTTGGAATGAAATTTTTGGATCTATAAAAAAATAATTTCTTATATTTTTTGACAATTTTTAATTTTTTAAAAGTATATAACTTTTCTTATTTTTATCAAAATAAAAAGTTTTGTTCAGATAATTTGCAAGTCTTTTACCCATATATAAGAAACTTTGACAACAATTTATAAAATTTCAATATTTTGAGAATGCTCTCAATTTTTAAATTTTGGTTCGAAATATCTGATTAACGAACTTAGCCTTTATTTTGGGGACCTTCAGAAGTGTGTCAAATGCGTACTCGATTGGACAAATCCTTTAAAAGTTGGCGTGGCTACAACATTCAGTTAACCATACATACATACAGACATACAGGCACCGATGAAATTTTATGGTTTTCGGATTCTGTGAGTGCCGAAACATAAAGATTCGTTAAAACCCAGAAATTGAAAATTTGGACGATTACATTATATTCTTAGGAATAAGAATGTAAAAATAAGAAAAAATAGAGAAGGAAAAGGAAATGCAGCAAATACGAGGAAATAAAAGATTTGAAGAATATTGAAAATATTGTAGTTACATTTGTTAACCGTTTCTCCATTTTAACTCGAGCATCGTCTAAATAACGGTAAAAAAGGTTCGAGGTACATACCTCATTAAAAGAAAGGGGATTCATAATTTCATATTCGGAACCCTTGTCCTAATTGGAAGGGAGGGATTGCGACAATATCTCCCCAGGTGTTAAAAAATTCCTTTTTGGATATTCATGAACAGTCTCAGCCAAAAGTAATCGAATTAGTAGATAGCCTTAATCATACATTTTTTTGTTTCCTAATGAAAAACCTAGTATTGAATGAAAACATATATCGCTCTGAACCCTGAGGAATTAACAAAAATCGTGAGAGAAATAATCATAGAAATTAAAGTCTTGGCAAAACTGCACCAAGATTTCCGACCAGTTTTTCTGTGAAATAAACAGTCTCTCCTCGTGCGCCCGGAAGTCGAATTATTGTCGGTTGTTTTTTTTTTCTGCAAGGGTCATTCTTTACGGTGCTTTCGAGAAAATCCACTTTGTACAATTTACAATAGTTGTGTTCTCCACCTCGTGTGGTTCGATTCCCTTCCTCTCTACTTTCAACATCGCCAGTTTATTTCTTCCGCACGCGACTTAACCTCGCTACCATATTTCCTCTTTTGCCATCTCGCAGAATTGCGGTAGACGCTTCAGCGCACTCGTAAATTCTTGGGCGCTTGGCTAAACCACTTAAAGCGATTGCGACTTTACGCCTGGACTGCATTGTTGTGCATCGTTAAGCGCATTTAAATCGCATTTAAATCGCACATCGACGAGATAATTAATTGGTCCAAATTATCCTCTTTTACTGCATCTCGCCTCCGTTCAGTTAACTGGAAAATCTCGAGGAATTTCTACATAACTTTAAATTTGGGATATCTCGTTTCACTTATAATATATATACTTGTCATGTTTCTCATTCTTCTCATGTCACGAATCTTTTTCTTCCAACGCAATAATGCACCCCCGTATGGTAGGCGAGGTTTCAAGGCCTAAGCCCCAAGGATTAGGTAGGTTGTCGTTCAAGTGCAAGAATCTCCAAAAATAGCCTCGGTCGGTCCCCAAGTCCGATAAAATATACTTTGAGATTCTTCTTGTTTTTTTCTTTTCTAAAAGGACCGTCATCTTTTAACTCTTAATTTTCGTATGGAAACGACTCCCAGATGTTCCACACTCGAAGAAACTCGCCTCTCCTTCCTTTAATTCGTTAATGTATTGCTACTTTCGAATGCAGGAAAAAAATAAAATAAAATTCCCCTTTGAGCAAAATAAGAGGCAATGTTGTGTATCGATGGCTGGTTAACTCGCACTTTAGAGCACTTTGAAGTACTTTGCGTTTATCGCTCGCGACGTCGGTGTGCTTCCTTGTAAAGTAAACGCTCCCGACGCCGGCAAAATAATCGCCTTAAAATTATGCGCGGGGCGCGACGGAAATATCCTGCGTGCCAGCAGCATAAATGGCGCTGCCTCTCTAACAAATCTCATGTCGTTACAAACTTTAGCGACTTCCTTTGTCACACTTGGTGACATTTTTGCGATCGCAAATGTAAACCGTTTTCGCGTGCTTATTGTTTTATTAAAGTACCTGCAGATGGGCTTTCCTCTATAACGGCAAATTGGATATTTCAGATGCAAATAAATTCCGGGTAATTGGCAAGATTCACAATTTCCAACCCCATTACATGGACAAGTACCCCCTCTCGTTAAAGTTGAGGAACCATAAACGAGATCCAGACACAACACTCGTGACTTAGGCCCCTCTTTTCCGTTCGCCTCTCGCTCTTCGCCGAGGGAGTGTCACCGTGATGCACCTGCCTCTCGCCCTCTCTGTCTCTCTCGCTCCGTCTTACACTCTTCCACACGCTTTCGGAATCGTAATGGTTTCATGTTGAAAACCAAGACAGTTACTTCATGGCAAGGGTCAGCGAAAATACATGAAAGAAACCCTCATGATAAAATGGAAAGTGGCTTTAAATAGCTGATTTGGAAAATCAATTGTTATGAAATTGATGTAATAGGGACAGTTATATTTGCTCAATCTTGTTACGAAACTTGATTGTGAAGGGAAGATCGCAGATTCTTTAAGTGTAGTTCTAATTCAATTATATAAACAGCCTCGTTCCGTCGTTATACGCAAAATAGATTTTACCTGAAGCATGAATGTCATTTCTGTAGTCATTGTTTGTCTTACGTAAGGAGTTTATAATTAGTCGAAACTGGTCTTTGGGTTTATTTAATACCTTCAAGGTACGCAGTTAATTTACTTCTTACGTATATTTTATATGCATCTCAAATCAGTGTCAGAATTTACAGTACGCACCAGGCAGGTGCATCTTCTGGTGCACCTTGACATTAACATTTCTCCTCGAATGAAATTGTATCGACACCACAGCCTCTCCTTTTGGTGTTTATCAAAACCGCTTCTCCAACAGTCGTTTCAGAAATGCAGAAGAATTTAACATCCCAATGTGAAAAAATGAAGTTTCAAAAAATAAAAAATTAGTTTATCCGTCTTCGAATACAAATAAGATCATGTGCACAATGTCTTCTGCCAAATTAACTAAAATTGGTTTAAAAGAACTGTGTCGCTACCCTACCTGAAAAACCTGGAATTGTCAGGGAATTTTTTCGAGAGCCTGTTTAATTTTTTATTTATCTTTTATTGCAATGTTGAATTGAATAACACGCTCTTTTGCTTGAAATCAATTTTTTCTCTGAAAGTTCAACTATCCTATTTTCAGTTCAAAATTGAACGGTTTCAGTTTAAAATTCAAGTCCTTGGTTTAAAATTCATGTATTTTGTTGAAAAATCGTTCTTTTTGGCAGAATTTTATTATTTTGTATTCAAAATTTAAAACTTCTCTGGTGGAAACATTGACTGATATAGGTTTTTTCCCGAAATCCACCTCCTTTGAAAGAAGATTTTATTTCTTGGTTGACTGTTACTCTTTTGTAAAAAATTATTTTGCTCTTGCTAAAGATTCGTAATTTTAATTGAAAATTCAACTGCTTGGTAGAAAATGAGCTATTTTGTTGGAAATTCGTATTTTTCTTTTGCTGAAAATTAATGTTTTCACTGAAAATTAAACTACTCCAGCTGCAACTGAAATTTGCTGAATTTTTTTTTGTGATTGAAAATTAATTGTTTTACTGAAAATAGAACTATTTAATATTTGGTTGAAAAATGGACTTGCGTTTAAAATTGTAACTTTTGTTAGAAGTCAATCTTCTGGGCTGGAAATTAATCTTTATGTTGAAAATTTAATGATTCTAATGTTCAGAATTCCTGAAGAAAAAACCAAGAATCCAACAACCAAATTTGGCCAAGAGACATAATATTTCCATTGCAATTTGAAAAAAGATAAAAAATTTCTTTAAAAAATAAAAGAAAACAATAAAGAAGAGAGAAAAAAGACCTTAAATAGGATTTTCAATTTGATTTTAATCTTATTTAAATTTCTTAAATTTGGATGATTTTGGATAAATCTCATCAGTTTCGTGGAAAATTCATGTTTTTGATTTCAAATGTAACTATTCTAGTTGAAGATTTACCATTTTAGTTGAAAATTTGCCGCTTTAATTAAAAATTAATTTTTTAACTAAAAATTTAACTCTTTAATTGCTATCTGACCAGCTATATTTTTAATTTAAAATTCTTGTATTTTCATTAAAATTCGGCTTCTTTAGTAAAAATAAATCTTCTATTCCATTTTTGGTTAGAACTTGATCTTTTTTAGTTTAAAATTCAACTATTTGTTTGAAAATTCGTCTTTTTGTATTTGATAATATAAACATTTCGTTGAAATTCGTCTTTGTGATAGAAAATTAATCTCTGTGTTTTAAAATAAGACTACTTGGTTCAAAATTGAACTCTTTTCCAAAAAAATGTAGCTTTTCGTTCAAAATCCATCTATTCCACATGAAGATTTATCATTTTAGTTGAAAGTTTATTAGTTTGGTTAAAAAGTTCACCAATTAATCGTCTCACAAAATTCATTTTTTGCTTGTAAATTCAAGTATTGCATTTAATTATTCATAATTTTAATTGGAAAGTTATCTTTTTGGTAGAAAAAAAACTATTTGGTTAAAAGATAAATTAAGTTTGTTTTAAACATAAATCTTTTTTGTTTGTTAATTTTTTTGGCTGCAAATGTAACTATTCTATTTTTGATTGAAAACTATTATTTTTTAGTTTAAAATTCGTGTATTTGTTTGCAAATTGATCTTTTTCTGTTGAAAATTCAATTGTTTGATTGAAAATTAATGTATTTCTTGAAAAATCTTCTTTTTGGTAAAAAATTCATCGACCTGTTTGAAAATCCAAATTTCTACTTGAAAAGTTAGCAATGTAAAGCGGTAACCACATTGTTTTACGTAGATATACACTGAATTTTAAGTATAATCAGATAAAATACAAATTTGTTTGAATTTTTATTAAAATTCATGAACATTAAAGACAAATTAAAGAAATGTTTTCAGATTTTTTGAGTATAATTTAATTAATATATCGTGCTAAAATATATAAGAATATATTTTAATATTAATTAATTTTCTAGAAAATAAAAAAAAGACATTATTTATAATAAACTCTTCAAAAATTATCCCTGGAAAAACTTAAAATACCTGGAAAAAATATGGAATTTTCAGGGATCTTTTTTCTAGTACAGTGAAACTCTTTTATAGCGCCGATTTTGGGGTTGACGGTGGATGGGAACTAACTCATTGTAGCCTGCTCCTCTTTTGTTTGTTCACGCTTGACTGCTCGTCTGAGTGACAACCACAGACCCCGCGGCCCCCGCGCTGTTTCTGTTATATCTACCTACGACGCGACGTTAATTATAGGAAGAGCTATAGAAGGGAGGGCTATTGAAGGGTTTCACTGTATTTGAGCAGACACCCTGATGAACTAACTCACGAAAGGGAGTAATAATTTTCGTAGATAAAGGCTATTGTGAAGACATGATTAATTTATCGAGACGGCTGGTTGTTTTTGGTTGATTGTTAATTATGGCGGCAGAAAAGCAGAGCTGATTTTCAATAGCCTGAAATATTAACAAAAGTAAGCTCTCATGACGATGACGAATCAAAGGAGGGGACAAAGGGTTTTACATACTCCCGAGCAGACAGTCAAATAGCTCTCTTCGCATTGAGTTTCAATTGATTTTTCATTATTAAAATTCTTGAGTAAATATAATGACCTGTCCAAATGACAACGTGATATATCGGTAGGGCGAAATAAAAATATTCCTATCTCCGGTGGTAAAGTTTGAAAATTCCGTATAAATTGGAAACACCAGCGCCCTCTAACTTTAAAGTAGGGAAACTTTCTATTTTGTCCTGCCGAGATAGCACCTTTTAATTTGAATTCTACGATAAGAATATTTGTACTCCTGTACATTTAACCATCCGATCTATCAATCTCATAATCGTGGAACAAAAACTAGTACTCCGCAAATTGCATTCCTACAGCATAAATCAATAATATCTGAAACAATTTATCGAGTGTCATGCTTGAAATGGATGAAATTATGAACTACAGAGTGCACTCTTTCGAGACTTTTTCTTAGGAAAGGCCAAGTCCAGTATTTTACGCACGGAAAGAGAAGTCGTGTATGCTTGTGCGTAACAGGCATTAATAATACGTATACATACATCCAAACACCAAGGCCCGTTGAGCATCTGCTTACCACCCCTCTCCGCACTCCCCTTGATCCCTTTCTCGGCCAATAGCAACCCCCACTGCACGGTCCGGCGGACCCCTCTTTCTCCAATCGCTTCGTTCGGCGGCGCATGCACACGCGAACGCACACTCCTTCATAAAAACTTATGCGTTGAACCCCTTTCGATGCGGAAACACGCATACATTGGCGGAGTGTCGGCTTTTAAATACAATCCCTTCGCACTGTTAGCAAACACTCAAAAGGAAATTGTAAAAACATTTTTGGCAATCGCGCTTGAGGAACCGTGGGAGCTCGGGTATTTAAGCAGTGAATCAATATTGAGAATTGATTTTTTAAATTCAATATATATAGGCGAGAGCCATCGACAATGAAATATGAACACATTTGTATGTGTGGGCCAGGTAGCCGAGGGGAAAATCGTTGTACCCGTTCACTTCAGGCATGCATATTTAAAAGGATTTATTAACAAATTGGTAAGTACTTTGTTCGGGATGAAACCCGAAAGTTGGCCTTGGATCAGCGTTTCGCAAAGGCCGCTCTCGCAGCGCAAAATTCCTGACTAATGCATGTCCCTCGTTACCAAACCTGAAAGGCCATTCGACCTGCTCCCGTTATGGTCGATATGAATTTATCCGGTAGTGAAACACTACTTTCTGCTTTGGAACTCGATGGATTTTTCACTTTCAGTCAGTGGAATTTTGTACTCAGATTAGTTATTCAGCACAAGATATTTTCGATCCATTCCACTTTTATTGAGTTGTAACTGGTGACGTATGTTTCACCTGGGTGAAAGTTGGTTAAAAATTAAGTCATTATGGGATTTTAGGAAGTGAAAAAAATAGTTTCAGAGAATTTTGCAGATATAAATCAGGACAAAAAATTGTTTTAAAAAGATCTCTAACTTTTTGAATTGTTAAATTCTTTGCACAGGGGCAACCGGTCTTAAAACGAATGCCAAAAGGATCCCTGCTTTTGGCAGTGCTATAAGTTTCCTTCGCAGGGCGTAAGTGTATAATTTAGTCTAGACGCGCTGGCTTTAGAATTTAGAAATGCATCTTCTGAAAGAACAGTTCCCTGGCGTCATAGAAATAGAGAGCATAGACATTCGTGTCTTTTACCAACTCGACTGAAACCTTCACCCTGCGGGAACCCATATTCTATCCCCTTGCTACCAGTGGCGTAGGTCGACCGGTTCTCAACTTCGTGGAACCAGCTACTTTACACATTTTTCATCTCCCCTATACTTCTTTGACATCTAAAATAATTTCAGAACAATAATCAAACCTGATGCGCCGTAAGAAAGTATTACTTTCATGTAAAAAGAGAAACAAAAACTAATTGAAAGTGCAAATGCTCAAATTAATTTTTCTATAAGGAAACTCAATCTGTTGGGGCTATGTAAGAGCTTCACTTGGGCTCACAATTTTTTATTATCTTTAAGGTACACTTTGCACTTGTACAGTGAAGATAACACATCGACTGTATCATTAAGTATTTTCTTCAGTTCTGCGCTCAGAGAGAAAGCGAGGGAGATTATTCTTATTTAGACTAAATCGTAATTGACACTTGAGTTTGACGGATCTCGATAAAACGTCACGTATAAATACCACCTGTGAAGAGTCGCACACCAAGGCCCATAGAGGCGTTTAAACTCGGGGTCGTACGACCTGCTTGTTCAAAATAGACATCTGGCCAGATTTCGTTAAGTCTGGCCCGCATGAACGCGTGGCAAACTGAACAAATGTGCAGCCGATCCATCGGCATGGCGCCAACCACATACGCGCCCTGCACCAGCACGAAGGGGCTTTGATTTTTTGGCAGGTGGCACTGTTTTCGTTGACGTCAGCACTAACGGTCCAAGTGAATACTGAATGCAACGAGTGCCATTTCGTGGGAAATTAATAACGCTCGATCGAACACCGATTATTTGCCAAAGAGGGAGAGAGAGAGAGACAGAAAGGTCCTGGCATTGATTTCTGTTTAGTACCTGTGAATTAAATAGATTATGATCACGACCTAGGCTAATTTATTGCAAGGTTTGGATCGGAACTGATACCTCATTTTTTTCTCGGCTCAAAAGTTTCAGCGTATTGAAACGCTAAATCTAAATGGGAAATCTTAAAGCTCTTTTCTGCTATTCAAAGAGTAAACTTTTGTCTCTTAAGAATGATCAGCTAAAAGTTTGATCTAAAACTTCATGAATGTTTCATGAAATTCGTTCAGAAAATAACGAAAGTCAATTAACACTTTTGAGATCGAAAAGTCGGATAATACAGAAACGATTATCCGATTCTCGTCCCTGCTGGAAACTTTCTCCGTTTTACGATTCCCGTTTTCCTTAGTCACCGTATTCTATCAAAATTCACTTGAAGTTTCTGCAACATCTTTTCGGTGTTAACACACACTGAATATGGAAGAGCAGTCGCCACTTTATCTGTTAAAGCATCGGGTTTTGAAGGGACTGGTGGATAATCTCGAGTCCATCAGTTTCGTGAAGTAAAAACATTTCTGAAGAAGATCCGTAATAAGATTAATCAGAATATCAGGTAAGTCGTGAATACAAAAAGTCAGAAATGTGACAAGGGTATACATTACATTTGCACGTAATTAAGCTTTAGAGAGTAAATCATTGTAGAATATTTGAAGATATATATAATTATCTTTCATAAAAGTTGTTCACTCGCTCTTACACTTTTCAGACTCTTTTATTATGACTGTTACAAGAAATATTGTAGGATAGCAGAACCTGCAATTACCGAGGGGTACCATTTGTCGAGGAAACAGTTGATTTTTTCTGACTAAAACCTTAAATATATTATTTTTTAGTCAAATATATTAAATGAATCTCATGTAAGCTTCTGAATTAAGAAAATTTGGATTATGTGCAAAAATAGAGAAAATAGAAAGAATTTTAACTTAGACCTGGGACAATAGGAACCCTTTCGGTAAATGATATCGCTACCCTGCTAATCGTAAACATATGTACAAGGGAAACTAAAGTACTGATGAGATGAAAAGTAATTTTCACGCGCTCGGTCTTTGTATTGCGCAAACCTTTTAAAATAAAAACTCAAAACATCCACCACTTTAATTTTGAGATTTTGAACTGTCTTTTGTTAAAGTTCTTTCGGCTTTAATGGACACATTCTCATCACGTATCTCGTTCTTCGCACTCGATTTTGTCCACAATTTAAACTTTTATACATTATGCTCAACACGTTTATATCAAATAGAATACATTTTTTATGTAACTCTGTCTGGGATGCAGACAAACACACCAATAACGACTGAATTTTAGATTTAAAAAAACTAAGTTCAACAAGTTAATTTAATAATTTTGTAGGGCCTTGAAAAAGTAACTTTTTTCTCCTCTCTACTTTTTCCGATATCACGCTTTGTTTGTCTTCAAATGTCTATTTTCGTTTGGTTTTTTGGATTTTGAAAATTCTGTAACTTTGTTAATTTTTATTTTATCAAGAAAAGTCATTGGGATAAATTGTTCATATTTTGGCGTATTATAAATTCCTGACAATAGAATTTTGAAATTTCAGAAAAAGTGATCTCACAAATTTTGCAAAAACTCTAACTCTTTGAATTTTTATCAAAAATAGCTGGTTAACGAACTCGATCTTTCTTTTCGATCCCTCAAACTGTGTGTCAAAGCATAATCCAATCCCACTAGTCTTTCGAAAGTTATTCGGTATACAGGGAACAACAACAACGACGACGACGCAGGACAGACACCGACGTAAAAACTTGTTTCTCTGGCTTGACATTTGCTAAAAATTTCATAAAATCCGTGACTCATTTTTCGCTTGAAACTAATACCTTCTCATTATGGATGAGAATCTAATAAGATATATCATACGGTATTCACTAATGCCCTGCTTCGGTGCAGGTCGGAATGCTCTTAGAGTGCACCAGTGCAGGATAACCGAGGGTCAAAAAGAAAGACGTTTACAAAATATAAATATATGATAAAGAAACGACATGATAAGAGATGAAGGATCGTCCATAAAATACCTTTCTACTCTAAGGGTGTGGGGTTTCTCAGAAAACCTACGATGAGGGGGGGGGGGGTCCTAGTCACAGTAACGTTATACACGTATTTAACCGTTTAGAATTTAGAGAATTTGTTTTCTAATAGTACATATGCGGTAACAATTTTAAGAAGTTTCCAGATTATGAATGTTTTCGGTAGAAAATCAATCCTTTTGTTTAAAAATTCATCTATTTAGTCGAGAACTCCACTTTTAGTTGAGAATTCTTAAATTTTATTCAAAATTCGTCTTTTTTGTAGAAAATTAATCTTTTTGTTTAAAATGTCTATTTTTATTTGAAAAATCGAATTTTTGGTAGAGAATTCTTGAATTTTATTAAAAATTAATATTAATGATAAAATTAATCTTTTTGTTTAAAAATTCATTTTTTGTTTAAAATTTAACAACTAGGTTTTTAAGTTGAACTGCTTTTTTTTAATTAAAAAAAATGTTGTCCTTCTTAAAAATTCAACTTTTTAGTCGTGAAATCTTAAATTTCATAGAAGATTCGTATTTTTGTAGTAAATGAATCTTTTTGTTTAAAAAATTCAACTTATTGGTTGAGAATTATAGAATTGTGTTCAATATTCCTTGATTTCTGTAGAAAATTAATCATTGTATTTAAAAATTCATCTTTTTTAGTCGGAACTTCAAATTTTTGATTAAGAAATCTCAAATTTTATTAAAAGTGTATCTTTTTTCGTTGAAAATTCAACTTTTTGGTTGAGAATTCTTGAATTTTTTTATAAATTCGTTTTCTTGAAAATTAAAAAAAATTATTTCTTAAAAAATCAACTTTTTGTTTGTGAATTCTGGAATTTTATTGAAAATTCGTCTTTTTTGGTATTAAATTGATCATTTTGCTTAAAGACTTATCTTTTTTAACTAAAAATTGAAGTTTTTATTTGAAAATTCTGAAGTTTTGTTAAAAATTCATTGGTTTAGGCATAAAATGAATCTTTTTGTTTAAAAATGCATCTTTCATACTTGAAAATTCAATTTTTTGGTTAAAAATGTAACAACTGTAGGTTTTGAAGTTGTACAACTTTCTTGGGAATGCATTTTTTGGCGGACGATTAAAAATTGTAGTTAAAAAATTCATTTCTTTGGTTGGAAATTTAATTGTTCTGTTAAAATTAATTTTTTTTTGTTGATAAATTACATTGGTAATTGAAAATTGACCTATTCCATTTTTGGTCGAAAATGGTATTTTTTTAAGTAAGAATGCAACTTTTTGTTGAAATTGAACTATTTTGTTAAAAGTTAGTTTGTTTTTTGTTGCTAAAAATTAATCTAGTTGAAAATTCAATTTTTTGATTGAGAGTTCTTGTATTTTGTTGGAAGTTTGTCTTTTTTTGTAAAAAATTAACTTTTTTTTATAAAAATTTTATATTTTTTATTTAATAATTTCAATGTTTTGAATAAAAATTCGTAATTTTGTGTGAATTTTTAATAATTTAGTAGAAAAAATCAAATATTTTGTAGAAAGTTTTTTTATAAATTTATCAATGTAAAATCGGGGTTTACCTAAAGGCTATGTTACTTGGGGGGGGGGGGGCAGGTCAAATATGGGGGGGGGGGGGGGGTAGATTGCTCAGAATTGTTGGCGATAGTGGGGTCAATCTTAGACGGTACATGCGAGGAACGAAAGTGGAAAAGTAGGCAAAGATTCCGAAACAATGACGTAGCGAAAACATACCGAAACTTTTTTGGTAAATAATTGGGCAATTTTCAGAAAAATGAATTTGGAAATATAGACTCGGAAATAGCATCTATCAGTCTACCGGATCGGCTGAACCGACAGCCCAGTTTTCTCTGCTTGTATGATGTATCTTTCAGTCTGTGGGTTCAATTCCTTTTATTGTTAGTTATGATTATTTATTGAATTTTTGGAATAAATTTTATCAAAATTATGGAAAAATAACAAATTTAAAAATGTTTTGAGCGAAAAAATCGTATTTCTTTGAATTGTGTCATACGTCATTTACGTTGAAAAAAAAAACTTTTCTTCAAACTCGAAATGCAAATTTTTTGTTCAAAAGGGCGAGATTAATACTGTAATTAAAAAATCAAAATATACAGCAAAAACGTACAAAATTAACGGTTTTCACAAAAAATCAAATATCTGAAAATAAAAACATGAAAAAATGGTACAAAAACGAATTTCGGATTTCAAAAATTTTTCAAGTTTTTTTTCCTTAATTTTGATGAAGTATATTTTTTTAATTCAATAAAAAAGTTGTCAATGAATGATGGAAACTTGTAAAAACAGAAGAAAATAATAATTGTTGTTATACATTTGGCAAAAAGCATCAACGAAATGTCAGCAAATTGTCGGGAAATTGAAATAGCTCTCAGGAAAAATAGTAAATTGATATGAATTAATATTATTTTAAAAGCACTTCCTAATAGCAATATAAATATTTTTTTCAGTGTACATTCTTCAAAAATAGAATTCCATTCTTAGTTTTTTATTTGTGGTTATTTATTGATAGTTTGGATAAAAGTCCTTTACTTAACTAATCCATACTGCCATGTAAAACGCATTTTTCTGGCTTGTTTCACTATTTTGCCTAGAACATTATTGAAACCTTATTTGCTTTTGTAATACTTTCGTGTCGGAGAAATTCGTCTAAATGTTGGGGAAATTTTTTTAATTTAATCTTGTGGCCACCTTGCTTTATCGAAATCGAAGAATGACCATCAAAGGTGTGGAGGAAGGGAGTGAACCGGGGATTAGAAGTGCAGTGATGATTGACATTTTAAGATTCGCTGATAGTACAAAACAATAGAAAAAGTCTTACATCAAATAGCTAAAATTTTCAATAAGTATGACATGAAAACACACAATTCCATGAAACCAAACCTCGGATTCTTGATTCTGGCTCAAATTAAACTCTAAAGCTTGCTTTAAAGTAAAAAACGATAGTTACAGATTGCCGCGTCAATATCATTCGTGAAGAGGGCATGGCTTGAAAGATGGGAGAGGAAAAAAATAACATAGTGCATTGGTATTGTAGGGTCACCTGTTGAACATTCCGGCCTACCGATAGGGAGAAAGAGAGGAGAAAGAAAGGGTAAAGGAGCGTTGAGAGTCTCGGACTGCTGGCTACCTTCGAACCTTCGTCGTCGCCGTCATCGCCGACGTCGTTGTTAGTTTGGCATAAACATGAGAATGAAAATGCAGAAAGACGCAGAAGTAGGGAGAGAAACCAGGCACGTGCATGCCACGTGCCGTGGCACGCGTTCGCTTTGCTCATACGCGTCTCCTTGAGTACCTGTATGCACTTTATACAGAAATTGGAGAATTTGTTAATTTTTCCCTTCTCCAGTCTTGTTTGTGCCAATTGATTGTCCGCACTTGGGGAGAGATCGATTTCCCAATCTTATGTTCACATTTCGTTGTATCTTGCACTTCAGCTCAGAGCTTTTTGCACCATGCTTGAGAAAATGAAAGTTGCTGGTCTCGAATGCTACACTAATAACGTAAGAAGATGGTGGGCAGCTATTTCGGGTCATCTTAATTTTGAGGTTAAAGTTTTAATTTAGAGGTATCTGTATTATTAACAGAGGTAGTTACTATCGATCAGTCTAGATGTCATTTCACAATATGTGAAAATATAAATCAAAGCTATCGATCAAGTTAACTCTTCAAATAACAGAAAGTACTTAACGTCATTTTTGACTAGATGAAACATAAATTTTTTTAAATTAGATGTAAAAATAAGATCTTCTCACTTCGTTCCACTGGTAGGGTACTTTTCCAACTAAGGTATTAGAGAGATCGAAAGAAAAATCCCTTTTTCAGAAATATACGCTGTCTCAACCCAGGTATTACATTTATGATACGAGTAATTTCAAGGAATCTGTATTATCGTCAGAGTTAGTTACTATCGATGAGTATAGATGCTATTTCACAATCTGTGAAAGTAGAAATCAAAATTATTGATGAAGTTAACTCTTAAAATAACAGAAAATACCTAACGTCCTTTTTGACTAGATACTAGATGGTTAATAATTAAAAAAAAAATTTTAATGATTTTTTTCACTTCGCTCCACTGGGAGCGAATTGAGAAGATCTTTTGTCAGAAAAATATCATTTTTAATTTTTAATTTCCTTTGCAACTCTGGTATATTAGAAAGAAATAGCTAAAAGAATACATTTGAAAAACAAAGCGAGTAAAACCAAGCTTAAAATGTACTTAATACATTCACTCGAATTATACTATCCGAGATTTAAGTCTGAAACTGGAGGAAGCAAACGAGTGCAGTCGCGCGAAAGGAATATTATCGGTTCCGTTTCATTTCCAAATCCAGTCTAATGCAAATGCAACTGTGTCCCTTCGTATTTACAAAACGTATATCGGGGTTCATGTAAGTACTTCTCTCTCCATGCGGCAGTAAAGATGTGCGATAGAGAACAATCCTAGTATGGTTGCACCATAACAAATTTATGCCTATTCTCGAGTCTCGATGGCCCAAGTATTCTCCAGTGACTTGCGACACTCGCGTATCGATGTCGCGAAAAAGCGAGGAAATATCGCTGTGTTGCCCAGCGCAACATCGTTGCGAACGAGAAGCGACTTTCCAACATTCTCGTTTCTTGAATATTTTTCGCCTTTGTATGGTAAAATTGAAGAAAACGTGCAGTCTTGGGCAAGAATCTCGAGAGAAATCCGTAATCGTTTGAATATTGATCCGTTAGTTTATTAAATAAGGATGGCTGGACAGCGATAACGTTTTTGGTGCCGTCCAGGTCATGATTGTAACATATTGGGTTATCAGACTTTTAAAAAGACGGAGTTGTTGGGCTATCTATAATAGGGTTAGAATTGAGTTGATTCAACTCCGGTAGAGTGAAATTAACTTTATTCTGATCCTATAATTCAAAAGTTAAAAATCTCTTATTTTTTAATGCTTTAGATTAGATTACCAGTTTAAAAACACTCTTTTACTGCAACTTATTTTTTCATATTTGATTCCATGTGAAATTAAATATATGAGAGGCTCAGGCTTAAACTGTCGAATATATTTTCTCTAAACAGATAGCATCTACAATCACATATTAGCATAAGCTTGAACATTCATACATAAGTCGTCCCATAAGTTTTGTTATGCCGTGCGCTCATATACAACAAACGGAGCATGAACTTCCAACGTCCTTTTTTAGAATCACAGCAAATAAGTCGTGACCAATTAATGCGAAAAAAATATTGGCTAATCGATAAAAGATAATCTTATTGTATTTTATTATATTCGAGAGTCGCGGAAGATGCTTATCCTATTATATTTCTAACTACTTGTGGAACATAACACCTGGTCGCAGAAATGTTTGAGATAACTTGACAAGTGCTTTATTCTACAATCGTTGAGAATGAATAAGATGATTTGTAGGCAAAATTTGAGATATTATTACAATATCGAAATCTTTCTAAAATTGCTTAAAAGGCAAACCTGAATACGATTATGAATAATCCTTGCAATCGCTTGCTACTAAGTAATTAAATATTTTAAGATTCTAGGTCGTGGAATGTTTTTTCACTTGTAGACGAAAAATTTCTTAGCAATATGGTAGATACGTGTCAACCCCTATGGACCCAACTATGATCTAATGCTTGACGGAGAGTCACTGTCTTTAGGTCCCGATTCCTACGCCAATGTCCTCCGGTGGGCCCCTTCTAGTGTAACGCGAAGGGGGGCACCAGCAGCGACAGCTGCTGCGGCCGGTATCCCCTCCCGCACTATCCCCTCGTCGGGTTCCTCGTCCGCCACCCTTCTCGGCCCCACGAACATACAAGCATCCTCTGCCCTTCTCGGTCGCGC
>NC_046657.1:159589468-159599434 GCF_010883055.1 Belonocnema kinseyi
CCCCCCCCCCCCCCTCATTGCATCTATATATCTTTCTTTACTCATGTCCGCTTCCAAAGGTTTGTCTCTGTTCATCGTCACGTTTCTCTGTTGTTCTCGCGTCGGTTTCGGCCGCCGATATCGGGATGCTTGGGAGCCCCGAGGGCACAGAAAAGTAGCAAAGGCCAACCGCCTGTAATCGTTGGCTGGAATCGAAAGTCACGGAAATGGTAGTTGCTTCTTTTTCAACCCTGCTTTCATCGTCTCGATTCGGCGGTTTCGACCAATGTGACGTCCGCTTCTTTTTTGCTTGAAAAGCGTTGTCACTTTGATGTGGTTGTACGCGTCAGGCACGAGCCACTTTTTTTCACTGCGGATTTTTTATGGACCAGTGGATCTACAAAAATGGTAAAAGGATACCTGTGGGCTTGGTAAATGAAAACTAACAACAAAAAAAAACGCACCGAGAGAGGCTGCAAATCTGAAAGCAAGGGGAAATGGAAACAATGGTTACGGATTTACTATGTATTATCAAAATCTGATGAATAAACAAGGCGAGAATATTACTGAGCATACCATATTATTCAAACAGTGTCCTGAACAAAGTGACTAATCTCAGTAGGCTGGAATTTAAATCTCGGCAAATCCTAAGATTTGCTATGCAAACAATTTAGGTATTGAGATAGCTTCAGGTACGTAGATGTATCTGTCCAAAAATTGCTGTTCAGTAATACATGCAGTCAGCCCACTCTACAATAACACTTAATTTACTGCGATTTTCCTTCCGAGTTTTTTTTTCGTAAGCTAATCTTACTCTGAAAAAGGTTCTAATGAAATCCAGAGACCCATTAACTTTTCGTTCCCTTGCTCAAAACTGACCTACGGTCCCAAGGATCGGACTTCATGTTACACAGGAAGAAACCCGAACCGGGGTTCATTTTCTTTCCCCCATTTCCATCTTCTCTCAGCAACCATCAATTCATGGACCCACCACATTGCATACGAGCTCTCAGGGCCCGAAAATCTGGCCCCAGGGCTGTAATTAGCAACAGGAGAATCTCCAGGAGGCTTGCAAAGCCTTAAACATCTCTCTACCAATCCTTTTTCGTATCTACTATGGAATTAGACTCGCAAAAAGTATGCATTTCAGCTCGTACTGAAGATCCTACAATTGAGCATTGTGGAAAATCATCGAATCACTAATTTCTCAAAGGAAAGGAACCTCCCGATACGTTCAGTCCTATTTCTCTCTAAAAGGTTCCCGTAACAGCGTATTCTCTCTGCGATCTTTTCTCTCGCTTCCTCCTTCTGTATCTTCCCACAATCTACGCCCCGTGGTTTCTCTGCGACTCCCTGAGGACCAAAGTCCAGAGATCCCTTGGGATTTCAGTCGATGCTTCCTGCTTGGTACCCGTATACACACACAAAACGGTTTCAGATATCATATCTGTCAGCTGAAAATGTCTCCAGTGTGCTTCAGCTTATATCTCAAGCACCTAGGTCGAGCACGCTCCTTTATAGGCGAGGAGAGATAAAAAATAACACGCATAAACAAACTCGCTCGTTTTCCGATTATTTTAGGAGGGCTCCACATTTTGAACGATGATTTTGATAAATTTAAAGTCAGGGAGGCTTTCAAGATAAAATCTTTTTCAAATGTTTCAAGGCGTTAGATTGAATTTTGTTACTGTCGAGAAATAAAAAATCTGTCAGCTGCGCTTTGTGCTTCTTATGGTCACCATTAAAACACGAACTACGTCTCGTATCAACAAATGGTCGGAAGTTAATTTCTACTGAGAACTAATTTAGGCAAACAATTTTGTCGTAGAACATTGTATTGCATCTTCTGTTTTTTTTTTTCGTAAAATAAGGTATTTAATTTATTATGTTATTTGTTCACACTTAAAACCAAAACTATGCATCTTATAAAAAAGGACTATCAATAAATTTGTAGACCTTTTTTAGATAAATAATATTTTTAGTCTTCAAAAACGTGTGTCAAGGCGAGATGCAATGTTTTTCAAAAGTTATCTAGTATGCAGACGACGCGAGCGACGACAGACACCATAGCAAAACCTTTTTTTAGCATTCTGGGGGGTCTCGATACGTAAAGAATCAATGGAATACACGATAGTCAGTTTTCACATCAAACTAATACCATCTCACTGCGATGAGAATGTAAAATGTTTATTCTGGGCCCACAACCTGTTATTGTGTAAGTTCTAGATCCATAACCCAAAATATAGAAGATATTGCAAATTCATTCCTATGAATAAGATTCGTGAAAGTTTTCTTAAACTAACTTTTGCGTCTACCATTACCCTTCCATCTCCTCTAAAGTTTTTGACGCATGTCAGGATTTTACAGCTAAAGGAAGGATGGAGGTGAAAAAGCGAGAGATATCTGTTAGGTCTCGAAAGATTTTCTTACATAGGGCATTTCCGGCACGTCTAGTCTTTTGGAAATACGCCTTTAATATTGAATTCTTTTTTAAAGGTTCGAGGGCGGACTGATATAGAATATCGAGAAGTAGAGTGCACGTTCTTCTGATTATCCTCGGTCTGATGGCTCCACCATATATCGAGCAGGGTTCATGTACCCTCGCGGTTTTCTGGGCCTTATTTCACTACATAACGGGTGTTGCCCTGGACTGGAAATATGTATTCTTGATCTCGATATTCAATCTATCGATAGACTAAGGACCTATGTAACTAAAGAGCTTCGAGAGTTTCTTGAATGTCCCTCTTTTTAAAATATTTTTTCCCTTAAAAAGGAAACCGCTATTCTTTTGTTAAAAGTCCCTGGTTACGGTAACACGTCCTATGACAGCATCTTTTTTTTTAAATCATCCGAGTATCAGAATTTATCTTTCAAGGCGATCACATAACATACCTGATTTATAGAATTGTGTTTTGTGTAGATGTAGACAGTATAATTGTAGATTGTAGTAGCAAGGTACAAAATTAAAAGAAATCAGGATGATTTTCTATCATCTTCTGTGATTTTTTTTACACGTCAATCTTTGCTCCTCCAAGAGATGCCTGTCTTTTGTCATGTTTCAAATATTTGCAACTTTTTTCTATCTGAATGTAAAGAGCTCAAATGACACCCGGTATATGGTGTCATGGTAGGCCGGAGCTAAAGGTATTCGAGAATCGAGCACCAAGGGCTACCTGAGCCCTTCTCCACTTTTTCTCTCCGGGGTTACCGTCTATTCTTCAACTCCCCATGAGACCCCGTTCCCCCTGCTTTTCTCTCATTGGGGTTGAGAAACTCGAAGGGTGAG
The DNA here is from genome assembly GCF_010883055.1 of Belonocnema kinseyi. Lineage (NCBI taxonomy): Eukaryota > Metazoa > Arthropoda > Insecta > Hymenoptera > Cynipidae > Belonocnema > Belonocnema kinseyi. Next base: position 159,592,734 of record NC_046657.1, read on the forward strand.
GTATCTCCCTTTCTCTTCTTCTCCTGCGTTCTCTTTTCTCGCTCGCTTTTTATGTTACCTGCAAAGCAGCAAACACCCTTTGAGTCGCGTGGCACCATGCACTGGCAGACGCATACGAATTCCCTATAGAAATCTCATCTTTTGGTTTGGCTGAACCCTACCTTGCAGACATACCAATTCTAGTTTACATAAATTGTATTTTGGAATACATTTTTTCTGAAAGCTTTTATAATTGCCTGCCAATGTTTAAATTAAAATTCGAAACATGTTTTTTGCGCAATTATCAGTAAAGACTAATTAGTATCATTCGTCTTAGTCACGATGAAATACTTCCCAGCAAAATTCTGTCGTTGAATGTGTATTTGGAGATTCCTACCTGTTCAGTTTGCAAATATTCGGCAGGTGCTAATGCGAAATAACGGGGCGGCGATAAAATTGATCGATGAGAAGATATTGGCGGTGAATGATTTTCAAGCGAAGGTGAACTGGTTATGCGATTCACCTGTGTCTTTACTTTGTAGCACGCGTGTCTGTGTTTGTGCGACATTCGCTCGCTGTCGATATGACATCGCGAAACAGAGCTCTGAACGATATAATTTCTAGTGAATCACAGCTAATTAATCACATTTATCTACACCGGACTAAAACACTCGTAACTCGAGTTTCAATTGTCACTCCCTCTTATATCTTAACCTTTTCTTCGCTTTTGCATTCAGTTTTATTCTCTTATCAAACTATCGGATAAAAAAGTCGCTCTTGGCTATCTCAAAATATTATTTCAATATATTATTCAATAATAATTTTTCATTTTTAGAATTTGAAAGGAATTTCGAGTGGGGTCGAGGCCCAGACATGCCGACATTCAATCTTCAGCTGTGTTGAGAACACGTCAGATCGAGCATCGGTAATCTAATATTGTGTTGCCCAATTTTCCAAATTTGCAAACTGAGCCTTGTACCATGCTGTTAGCGTGGTAAGTGTTAATATCCACGCGCTTGTTCATTGAGATTAGATCACTTGTAAAAATATCAAATATACCTAATTACCTATAGCAGAGAAAAATTTCACAAATTTAAAAACCAAAAGAGAAGAAGTATGTATAACATTAAGTCATTGGTTAAACCAGAATTGCCGTAACTTTCAAAAGTCGATTAAGAATATGTCAGTTTTAGCTATTGAATTTATACAAGGATATATGGTTGAGGTTTGATGATGCGTACGGTCCTGTCCTTCTATTCAATGAGACACCCTTGCACGCTTAACATCCCTGGGAAATATGTGACGGATTCACGCCTACGTTTTTCTGTTGCATGTCTGTGTACATACCCTGCTTTTTTCAACCCACTTCGCATCTGCATCGCGCAACGTGTCACCGCGAGTACTTTGCGCATTAAGCAAGAATGAAAAATACGATCAGAAGACGAAAGGGAAAATCGGATCACAGAGAATGTTGCAAACGAATTAATATTTTGACTTTCTAGTCTAGCTTTTAAATAAGCTACATTGAAGGTTTTAGTAAATCGACTCTCTTTTAGCATTAAAGTAAATTCTTTATTTAAAAAACTCGATCTCTATAGAATCAGATATACTATAAATTTTAACAGTCATCGCATAATTTTACTCCTGAAAGCAGCGTGTTTAAATTTACCGTTAATGGGACACTCGTGCTTGATTGTGGGATGACCGGAAATAGTTTCGGGACATTCTTCGTGTTCAGTTGATTTTGATTCGAGTACCGCAAAGTCGAACGTTGCCTAGAATCGCGACGCATGTAACGCATTCCGCGAGGTGTAGTGTCGAATTAATGTCCGGGCCAAATCTGTGTAGATGGTATCGCCGTCCCGTCGGGAGTGTAATTTGCAACAAATTTCCTATCGCAGGTCTCGTTTTCCGTACAGCTAAACACGGGGCACACCCATACGATTAGCATATTCGCTACCCGATACGGTGCAGGTTAGGTCGCGACATATCTGTAACTCGAGTGCCTCGAATCTAGGCGAATTAAGGTTAGGTCGGTCCAGGGTCGCGGGCATTGATGATAAATTGAATACTTCTTCAACGTATGTTTTCTAACATTTTAACGAGAAGCGAGATACCCCGTAATGTCGACGTTTATTTATAATAACACTCTTCTCACGAGAAAATTTATTCCTAGGCTCGCTAATTTAAGGCTTTCAACCGAAAGGTAGTGATTTGAAAGTTTTAAACCTACGTGTATATAATTATATTGATCCTTAAAGTCGGATCCCTAATGGCCTATTTGTCTTCACATTACATTTTATGAGAGTGTGAAAGTCGATATAAAAAGTGACATGGAAGAAAAGATGTGCTGAACATGGTCAGCAGCATTTATGGACATCATATATACAAGCTTTGGATAAAGCACGGCATTGGGGTTTGCTTTGCAAAATCATATAAAAGGTTTCCTACAACTTTTATTAAATTTAAAGTGTCCGGATATCTTCTATTTATTGGATCTTTATCAAAATCATACTTTTTGTTGCAAAAATCTGGTAGAGTGCTCACTGAAATTATTTTATCATTACCTTTAGATTGATTCACTGAGAGAAGTACAAAAGCAAGTAGATATAAGTAATGAATGCTCATAAATATTTCTCTTATACTTTTCGCTTCAATTAATTGAGGAGCAGTTCATAATAGAAACAATAGGATCAAAGTTGCGTAACAAAGTTTGGGATTTAGACCGAGTGTATGTGAGATATGAGCAGAGTAGGCGAGGACTTTGTAATAGACGTTCTGTCATCGGTCGACGGTGATCAACCTGGATGGTCCGGACAATCGTAATAATCGAGAGACTTGGAACTTATGCGACAGAACGTGGGTAACACTACGTCATAACGGCCGAGCAGGTTTGGTAGTTCTGAGGATGACACGGTAGCCCATGGTTTAGATTGTCCTTTGATGCATGATATTGCAGAGTCGGTACACGCTTCGCCAAACATGTCACGAACAAGCCGAAACTGTTAGGATTCATAGTTATCTCGACGATCCTGCACTGCCACTGTCGTTCTCCTGACACTGGACACTCGACCCATACAAGGAGTTAACCGTCCGTTTTCAATCCGCACTTTCCTCCGGAACTCCCATCACCAAAGGCATATTCTTTCCTCTTCAAAAACCCATTGGCAATTTTTCCTCCCAGCAAAAGTTGGCTCTTGACCTAAAGATCCTGAAGTAGTGCCAAAACAATGCTTTGTAGATACTATTTTTCTGAAAAGATTGGATATCCTTTCTTTCAGAAGCTCTAGTCTGAGGAATCGAGTCTCCCCTGATCACATAACCTCCATAAATACTCGAGTCGCGCTCACACACATGTCTCGCAACGTGGTCGATATTAATATAAAATGAAGTCTTTCCTTGTGCTTTGTGTATCCTCCTTGCAGGTTCGATTGCGTATTCTGAGGGCATGAGAGGAAAACAAAATAAAGAGAGCGTGAGGTACGATCGAAAAGCCCCGTTTCTGATTTATAAAGACACATCGCGATTTTATGCCGACATTAATTTTACATCAATTCGCCCCTACTGCATGTTTTTCACAATAACGTGTTCGAGTTTTCAAACCGCATTTATGCATATATAATATGAGCCTTGTAAGCCAAGCATTACAGGATTTTCTTTTAGATTTAGAAAATATTGGGATTACATAAAGAAAACGGTAGAGTTCTCATTTTCATGCTTCAATAGATTCCCCTTTATATCAGACCTGAAAATCCCCTACAAATCCATACCCCTATCTAAATGTTTTGTTACCCCTAGGTACTAACCGGTATCCTTGAATAATTCTACTAATCCCCAAATTTCGTATACTCTTTCCATAAATCCAAAGATGAACCTAAAGTGTAAAATTCTGGCATTGAGCGACTTCCCTTGTTCCATATTCTCATCTAGCCTTATTCTGCAATTCTAGAAATGAATCTGAAGAAGTTGTTAGCCTTAACGTCTCACCGCAAAAGGACTAAAAATCGTTCGCTATCGGCAAGCGCGTATTCTAGCAAACTGATTCGGAACGTCCATTTACTTAATCTCGCGAGATATTCACGATCACATCGTCCAGATACTCGCGTTCTCGTCTGTCACCATCGAGTTTCCGTTTGCATACGGAATTCTAATTTCACTCAACCTACGTGCGTCTCAGTAAATGAATCGAGCGTAGAGGTGGGTTCGCGTGACACCACGCGCTACTATTTACGCTTGCGAGACTGCAAGATAACTGCGTGGTTGATTACTGGAATGTGGTTTCAGAGGACACCGTCGCTCGCGATCTTATCGCCGGCCGTTGGCAACTTTATCTTGTCTTTTTTTTTTGTCGAAATCGAATAACGAGCGGCTTTCGGAGCTCAAAGACGTACATTTAAAGGCAGAAATTAAGTTTTGCTTTTAGAATGACCCCTTATCTTCCAAATTACTCCCTACTTTGCGGATTACGTCTCCCTATTTCTACTTATGATAATAAAATAAGAAAATTTGGTGTTTCAGAAAAACCAGGTTTCCAGTCGCCGTATGGCCCGACAATGGAAAACAGAATGGTGAGTATAGATAAAAATCAGTTTGACCACAAAAGTCTTGATTGAATAATCTGATCGACATAACCGTTTGATGAAAGATATTGTGGGTTCACATTTCACTACATTAATGGAGCAACTTCGCCTCTTTCCGTGGGGTGTTATTTTTCAAATTAAGCGAGCTAGTCTCAGTTATGAAGCGGGATTATAGGTTGCGCTGCGCGTACTAGAAATAGCGGCATAATAATTATTGCCATCGTTGGGAGCAAATTTATACGAGAAAAAGTTACTCATGCCAGCCCCAACTTCAGACGCCCAGTACCCTCGATATAATCCGAAAACTTTAGCCGCAGCGATATTTTCGGCAAGCGGTTCTCAACATGGAGCACATCTCTCAAACAAATATGTGTATATTATTCTTGCAACAGAATATGCTAAGTAGCATTTACTACTTTCTTTCATTTTATTTTTATAAATGATCAAAATTGATGATTGAATTGATATTCGTAAGTAATGGTGAAAGTTTTATTTAAATAATATCCTCTTCTGGGAGGCTGGATGAGAACCACTCTTCGCTAACTTTAATATCACTTACGCCCTCTCTCATCCGCGGCAAGGTATCTATATCTTCGTATATAGGGAGTATATATATATATACTCGGGAAGATTGTACATGTATAAAACAAAGCAACTGCTTCCGAGGGTAGTAGGGGGTTAACTGGCCTGGATGAAAAGTTGCCCGGAATAAGGATAAAGTCTCTTGTATTCTCCAACATCTCGCTTCTTACCTATCTATATTTTCCTCGAGAATACGCCAGCGCTTTTTTTTATCCCTTTATCCAAACGTGGAAATCCTCTTAAGCAGAGTTCCACTTTTTAGGTTTAAAGCTCATTCATAAATTTAAAAAGGTAATAAAATTTTAAACGTAACTTCAAAAGTTTAACTTGAAAAAAAAATTCTCTTTAATATTGCATGTGCAAAGCTAACATATTTGAATACTGTTAGGATTGTTTATCTATTTGTATTCTTTTCGCTCCTATCTCCCCTTGCAACGATCCGCGGTAATTTCTCGAAATAAAGCATGTACTTTCTAAAATTCAACTAACTGATTTTAATTGGCATTAATATGTACGTCGCGTTGGAAGAAATTTGCGCAATGGAAATTAAATAGAAAGTACGTTTGGCACGGCCGATGACATATTATTCGCGTCGATTGTATCCATCGCGAGAGTAAAAGAGAGTGAGGAAGAGGAAAGGAAAGCAATGAGAGCGGTGGAAAGGCAGCTACAATAAATCAGCCATCGAATCGATATTCCTTATCGGTTATGGTTTAACGACTACCGATTAGATATTGCCTCTTGATAACGCCGGAAAATCTTTAGCGACGAGCTCGTTCCCATTCATCGCTGTTGAACCTCCCGACCCGGGACGCTTCGAAAATAATTAACCACAGAAAAAATCGCACAGTCTTCAGGAACAAGAGATTAGAAACGAGTTTTAGAATCATTGGCATTTCTGTTAATTGCATAAAAAAAGACAATTCGACTCGATTTATAAGACGCTGCCGTAACTTTATTAGTTCCGGTCTTTTTTTGATGATATTTTGGATTTGATATTGGTTATCCTTGAGGTATCGAAAATACTGCCTTGTAGATTGTGGAATATACTGTATTTTCCTGCTGGGTTCTTTGAACAATATCATGGAAAATAATGGGAATGCCTTGTCGATATCTTTTCCTGTGAGGGAATTCGGAGTAAAGCGTCGACTGGCCCGGGATCAATGCTCCCTCGAAAACGGGATGATCGATCTGTGATTAGGCCAATTTTTTGTAATGTCCGACGTTCTTTCGCCTGGCCAAGAATTGGCCTCGTTCCAAGGACTATCCGCGTCTTCTAGCTTTTCTACCCCTTTCACTATAAATACTACTTTGGACTGAGATTTTCGCTTCGTTGAGTGTTGGAAATCGTCCCAAAGAATTGAACAAACCTTCTGCAATCTGCATTTATAAATAGCAGGGTGGCCACCCACCCGGGAGAATCGGGAGAAACTTGCACCGGGAGAAAACCGGGATAAAAGCGGGATAAAATAATACACCGGAAGATTTCCCGTATTTCATATTTTACGCATTTTGTAATTCCAGAAAGTTTACTTGGTTTACATGTCACTTGATTCTAAA
>NC_046657.1:159599534-159622790 GCF_010883055.1 Belonocnema kinseyi
GCTTTTAAATTGGCTATAATTTTAGTTTAAAATTGTAGTTTTGAATGTGCAATTCTAAAAGAGTTTAATCTTTAAGGCCTTGAAACTAAAATTTTCTCTTAAATTAACTTTTTGATAAATTTTTAGAGGTTTTGGAATTTTAAATTTCACAATATTGTAGTTTTAAATTCAAATATTCAAAATTTAAGTACTATTTCGCTATTAAATATTTTATAATTTCATATTAAAAGCCTTAACAAAAGCATTTTCGTACTGAAAAGCTTACAATTGTATACAATTTAAAAAAATGAAATCACATCATAGCAATATTATTTTGTATTCTTTATCTTAATTTTTAAATTTTAGTTGAAGATTCTGAAATTGTCTGATTTTTATTTGAAATTTTAAACAAACCATTTCAAATTGAAAAAATATTTTATTAGAACATTTCTAGAACGAATAATATTTCTCAATGAAGATTTGAAATTAAAAAGTTAAACATTGTTTTTAAAATAAAAAAAAATATTAAAATTAAACTATCTGAAATTGATGCATCAGTAAATGAATAATTTCAGTAATTTTAAGTGGTTACAATTTCAGAGTTCTGAATTTTTTTTTACATTTAAAATTTTTATCTACTATTACTTGTATTGATTAAAAAACCAATTGATTTATCCTAATAACTTTTTTTTCGATGAAAAGACAATATTCTCAGAGTTATAGCATTTTCAAAATTTTTTAAATCGAAAATTTTAATTTTGATTGTAAAAAAAATAATGAAAAATACAAAATTCCATTTTATGGTCAAATCATGCAGGATAGGAAAAAAGTTGAATTAACAAAAATTGTGATACTAAAAAAGATCTACGAATTCGTTAATAATTATTTTTTTAATATGACGCGTACTTTTTGTCTTATTTGTGAAAAATAAAATTGAAAATAAAATAAAAACTTGTGAAAAACGACAAAAGTTACGAAAAAAAATTACTAACAAAAATTGTTCACTTGAAAAAGAGTTACTGCACATTTGTTATGAATCGCTTTTTGATAGGACACGTAGTTTTGGTTTTAATCATAAAAGTGGCATTAAAAATATAAATGAAAAATTTTGGAAAAATGACAATAGGTACAAAAACAAATTTATAATAATTTATTAAATTCTCATCATTTATGATTGGCTAAACAAAACTTTATCGCTCTAAAAATGCTACAAAATGTCTTTTAACCATTTTCCAACAGGACTCGTAATTTTGTTTTTATTTGTCGCAAGTAATATGCGGAAAATGGAAAATTTCCAATATTACGCCAAAAGGTGCGAGATATGTAGAAAATCTGAAAGAAAACTTGTATGATATTCTTCTTTATACATAAAAATTAATATGAAGACCAAAATCCTATTCTTAGCTTAACAACGCGAGATAGAGAAAATATGTGAAAAAGTATTGCTGTTTTTTATTTATCTGAAGGTGGGTCAGAAAATATACATTTATAAATGTTTGTCAAAAATCGAGTGTGCAGCTCGAGTGTCACGATGATAATATGTACCTTAAAGCCTACAGAGCTTTGAGCAATTTAATCTTGAACTGTGCTTGCTTAAGTAGATTATTGAGAATATGAAGACGCATATAAATACTGCGATTTAAAAAAGATCTTTTTGATACAGTTTCATTCAAGCATTCCAAATGCAAAGAATAAATATCCCATCGCGGAGCGCGTGGTAAACCGTTATCGAGCGCGATGCGCAAGATTTAAAAAATTGGTTTAATTATGGATTTTTAATTTTGCATATTTTCTTGTGAGCAAATAGAAATTCAGAGACACGAACTCTGCATTTTCCTTGATTAGACACAACAATTTCCTTATCGTTCTTATTATATGACTTATTGAAGCCAATCAGTTTCTTGCAAAAATATTTGCTGATATTTATCGACTTCCGCAATTGATAATACGGAAGAAGTACAAAATTCATAAGAGTTATCTATTTTTGATATACATTAGACTCTACGACACTTCTCGTTTCCCGATTTCTCCTTCGTTCGCTTGCCCTCTCCCTTGTCTCATCTCGCGCCCACACATATGCGCGTCCGACTACGCCTACTACGCCAAACGCGGCGTGACACAGAAGAGAGGGTTATCTGACACTTCCTGTTCGCTTCCCCTACACCCCCGAAAACGAGAAGTGTCGTAGAGTGTACTGTATTTTAAATAGAAAAATAAATATAAACATTTAGCAAATAAAAGTAAACAACTTACGAATGTAGATTTATCTTTATGGTACAAATCATTGTAACTAACGTTGCTCAAGGAAGTCGGTAATAGAGCACTGTTTAAATCTGCTCAATCGTGTTTTATCTGCAATATCTGTTTTATTAATGATTCTCCGTATTATCCGAGTATACACCTCGTTTAATGCGGAGTGCTTGGATGAGTTTCGTTGCCTCGGATAACGCGGAGCGTCGGATAATCGAGGTTTTACTGTATGTGTGAAAAAACTGTGGGTTTCGCAAATAGAGTTAATTTTTTATAAACCGGGAGAAAGCTGGGAGACGAAGGTGTAAAAAATAGTGGCCACTCTGAATAAGCTAAGAAAATTACTTTTTAGAGAGCTGAATATTGTCAAAATCATTATTTCGCATATAAAGAGATTGAGAAGGGCCGTCGACTAATTGAAAGACAAAAAAATGTTCGGAGGAAAGTTCTCCTCGCCATTTGGAGACTTATTCGGTAATGCAAGGATTTCTAAAGGAAAAACTTAAATACGATCTTTAAGTAAAAGAGAACAGTAGTACACGTCAGTGCACTATCAGTCCATGCGGGTAATCAAGGGATGTAAATAGCATCATAAGGGACGATGATGCTTGGTTGTATTATTATATTCAAACAATGAAAGGAGTATGGATGAAGCATATGTTCTTTGAAGATGAAGATGCTCCAGTGCAAGATTACCTACAGGAAATTAAGAAGATAGAAGTTAGCTATGCATATAGATTTGAAAATTCGACCTTGAATAAAAAATGAAATAATAGACGTAGCCAAAAACTAAAAACACCGCCGGAATCGTCTGATCCATATCTCTAGATGATTTCATAATTTTAATTGAAAATTCATCACTTTTTGAAAATGTAACTAATATTTGAAAATAATTTTTTGAACTAAAAATGTTATTGTTCCAGTAGAAAATGTTACGAATATCGAATTCACCTATGCCAGTTCAAGATTCATCATTTTAGTTGAAAATTTATCAGTATGATTGAAAATTAATCTCTCCAACTGGGAATTTAACTGTCACATTATTGGTTGAAAATTGATCTTTTCTTGTTCAAAATATAACAATTTGGCCGATAATTTGTCATTTTTTAATGAAAATTTCACTATTTCGTTGAAAATTCGCCTATTTTGATAAAAACGATTTTTTTTTTAGAAAATCATTTACTACTTTGAAACTTCATCTCTGGGTTTGAAAATTCTTTTCGGCTAAAAATTCAAGTATTCCAGTTAAGTATTTGTCATTTCAGTTAAAAAATCATCTTTTAGGTTGAAAATCAAATTACTTGGTTGAAAATTAAACTTTAAAAAAGTTAAACGTTGAAAGCTAAATTTTTATTCAAAATAAAAAAAAAAGTTTTTAAACAAAAAATAAATCAATTTTGAACAAAATAGTCAAATTTTCGGAAAAAATCGTTTTCGTCCAAACAAAAAACAAGTTTCGAATTATATTTAATTCAAAACTTGCTTTTTGTTTGGACGAAAATGAATTTTTTTCCTGAAAATTTGACTATTTTGTTCAAAATTTATTTATTTTTTGGTTAAAAATGATTTTTTTTTAACCAAAAATTTAACTATTATTCCAGTTGAATATACCGTAATTCAATTAAAAAATTTATCTCTTTGGTTGAACATTCATTGCTTGACTACAAATTTAATTATTCAATTTTTTGTTGAAAAATTACCTTTTTTAGTAGAAAATACGTCTTTTTCGTTGAACATTGATTTTTTAAAATTAAAATTTAGTTATTTCAGTTTTGATTGGCAATGTATAATTTTTGGTAACATTTTTTTTTTAGCTGAAACTTCATCTATTTCAGTTGGAGATGCAATTGTTTCAGTTGTCGATTCGTCATTTTCTTTAAAAATTCTTCAGTTAGATTAAAAATTAATTTTTTAAACTAAAAATGCAACTTCCATTTCCTGTTGAAAATTCTATTTTTAGTTCAAAATTCAACTGCTTGGTTGACTATTTGTGTTCTTTGTTTGAAAATTCAAGTAGTTCGTTAAAAATTCATGTATTTTGTTGAAAAATTGTATTTTTTGGTAGAAAATTAATATTTTTGGTTGAAAATTCATCTTTTTGGTTTAAACTTGAAGATTCCTTAATTTTGTTTGAAAACTTATTTATTTTGCAATTTTTTTGCTCTCGTGTGTTAAAGGATGTTTAGAATCAACGTCACAAATTAAAATAAATGTTTGGAATTTGCCGCAAATATGAATGTTACTTTTAGTTGACCAGGAAAATTCAAAAACTTGACTGTGAAAAGGCGAGAAATTACGGCGAATTTCAAATTATCCGCCGAATCGTCAATCTATCGTTATTTCATTTCTAGAAGTACGATAACCGTGAAAAGTATTGGGAGATCCTTGAAAATGTAAAGCGAAAGGATCAACCCGGGTGGTCCACTTAACTCCAACTGATGAACAAGTCCCCACTCTTAGCACTCTTTGTAGTGCTTCCTGAAGTAATAAATTAAGTACGGAAATAGATCGTGATGCAGATAATAAATTATGAGGGCCATTTACAAAATTTGGATACAGGCGCGTCAAATTTCGCACGACTAACGCGACTCTGACATCGCCACCCGGGTTGACCCGAATTGGCGTTAGTTCTGTCAGCAGACCGTGACCTAATCGCTCGTAATTCATTTGTTTTCCTCTGTTTCAGACGTACGGTGGCGGTGCGTTCGGCCCGGCGGCCGGTGGCCCTGGTGGCGGTCCAGGGGGTGGAGGCGGTGGTGGCGGAGGGACGACAACGGGCGTCGAAGGGGCAACGTACCCTCCCGACTCACCCTACTTCCCCTTTGGAAGCAGGGTTCCACCCTCCGTCACCACCCCTAACCCCGGATCAAACCCCGCCACCCCGACTGGCAACGGCGCTCGGTTACCAAACCCCTCGGCCGGTAAGTAATTTCGAAATTATGCCACTACACACGTTTCAAACTCGTAACCCCTGTCAGTTCCTTTAAAACATTATTTTTCTACAGGGGTCCACATCCTAGAAAGGGGGTGCGCGCATTATAATTTCTATGTGGATCTATTCTTTATTTAATTTTCGTCCTCTCAGATCGAAAACAAAAAAGAAACAAAAAAAAAAGAAAAAAAGAGTTGATAGCGGCTTTTGTGCCATTGAGAAGCAGAAATTCTGGTAAAAGTAACGCTAAATATTAATTCGGCTCTACTTCAATTGTAATTCAAATATCGAAGTAGGGACTTAAAAGTCTGAAAGAAACGCACCTTGAATTTATTTTAATGAGTTGAATTTTATAGAATCAAGATTAACTAGTGACATACTCTCTATATTTTAGTCCTCCTGATGAGATGAATCGATTTCATTTTATTCTTTTATAATTCTGTGCTTTCATTCTAGGTACGGTTGCAACAGTGAAAAGAAAGAAAGACGTAAGTTCATTATTATTGTTTTTAAAACATAATTTTTTGCTGAATGTAGTTTGTTTTTAAATCTCGGAAAATGCATGAATTATAAATCGAACCTTTCACAGTGGTTAATGCACTTTTGGCGCAATTTTTTTTATCAACCCACCTGGGGAAAAAAAACTGTCGATTCCTCTTTGGCGAACATTGGCTTTTATTCGTTTCCGCAATTACCGCGCATTATTGCCGGCGGCTATTACGGGATTGGTGAATCTCTACATTGGTGATGACAAATGCAACACTGGTAGACCTAATATCGATAGCTTCTCTGATAACGACACGTAGCAATTTTTATTATCATTGCTACTGCTTACTGTTACTGTATGCACTAATAGGTCCCCGAGATTACTCTTTTTTAAAAGGTCAAAAAAGGACCCTGCTTATGAATATCTTGGGTAAGTTTTCGAGATATGGGTCAATTTTGGTTTAAACAATTTTTTAGAACAATTTCATTATTTATTCAAAAAAAAAGTTTATAAAATCATTTTTAATACAGCTGAGCAAAAATAAAGCTTTTTTACGTCTTGCACTTTTTTCATACTGCGAACCATTTGCAATTTACAACGTTATAAACAAATGATTTTTTAACAAAATTGTAATATTTGCTGTGTTACCTCAGAATCTATTGCTCAGAAACATTTAAAACTTGTACGTGCTCTATATGGAGGATAGATCTCTTGAAAGGAGAAATAAATCTTCCGATAGAATAAAAACTTCTCTCCTTAAATTGTTCATAAAAAGTTGCTTCTTTTAAGAGGAAAACGTTTAGACTCTTTATTTATTAATAAACAATCATCTAGATCAACCAGTGTCATAATATTGCTATACTTGACTTTTTTTTAATAATCCTTGACACATAATTAAACTTTTCACTCTCGTGATATTTTCTCGTACGACGAGCCATTATTTATTTATGGCCTCATAAACAATGTATTTTTTATAAACATGCCCTCTCCTAAAAGCCACAATTTTCAAGCTATTAGATGTTATCTTCTTTTATATCCTTAAATTTACTATATATAAAATAATTATCTTGGGTAGCATTTTTGATACATGCGCTTTATATTTTAAAACCTTTGTTATTAACAAAAACGCTCGATTAAAAAAATCGATATTTTCCTAATTTTTTTGATTATGTATGGCACATTATGAATCTTTTCCCTCTCGTCATATTTTTTCGTACTACGAGCTATTATTTAATAATGGCTTTATAAACAATGTATTTTTCATAAACATACCCTCCCCTAAAATTCACAATTTTCAAGTGATTAGCGATTATCTTTTTTTATATTCTTATTTTTACCATAAACAATATAATTATCTTGGGTAGAATTTTTGATACCTTTGTCTTATTGTTTATAACTATTGTTATTAACAAAAACGTTCAATTATAAAAATCAATTTTTTGTTAATTTGTTTATTAATCTGTAGCACAAAATAAAAATTTTCACTTGTGATATTTTTTCTAACAACCAGTCATTGTTAATTTATGGCCCTATAAACAATTATTTTTTATAAACATCCCCTCCCCGAAAAGCCACGATTTTCATGTTATTAGCGATTACCTTCTTTTATATCCTTAATTTTACCATAAACAATGTAATTATCTTGGGTAGCATTTTTGATACCCGCGTCTTACTGCTTATAACTGTTGGTATTAACAAAAACGCTTAATTAAGAAAATCGATTTTTCTTAATTTTTTTATTAGTTTATGGCACAAAATAAAACTTTCCACTTTTGTGATATTTTCTCTAATACGACGAGTCATTAATATTTGATCGCTAATAACTTGAAAATAGTGGCTTTTAGGGGAAGGTATGTTTATAAAAAATACATTGTTTATAAGACAATAAATAAATTATGACTGGTCGTACAAAAAATATCACGAGAGTGAAAAGTTTTATTTTTTGCCATAGATTAATGAACGAATTAAGAAAAAACGATTTTCTTAATTGTGCGTTTTTGTTAATAACAAAAGTCATAAACAATAAGTTTTTATTTCGTCGAAATATTTATTTTTCCTTTCAAGAGATCTAACCTCGATATATACAGTGAACAAGTTTTAAATTTTCCTGATCAATAGATTCTGAGGTAACACTGTGCAAATGTGGCAATTTTGTTAAAAAATTTTTTGTTTATAACGTTCTACATTGCAAATAGTTCATCGTACGAAAAAGTGCAACACAAATACTAATTTTATTTTTGCTCAGCCATGTTAAAAATAGATTAATAAATTTTTTTGTGAATAAATAATGAAATTGTTTTAAAGAATTGTTTCAATAAAAATTGAATCATATTTCGAAAACCTACCCACGATATTCGTATTCAGGAGTCTTCTCTTGACCTTTTAAAAAAGAGTAATCTCAGGGACCTATTAGTGCATACAATAGTGTTTATAGCGACTGGAATACATGCCTTTCCCGTCAGAGAATACTGATAAATTTTAAGATGAAGTATGACTTTCATGCTTCGAATATTGATAATCACTTTGACCATTCTGCAGGGTTTAATTATTTAATTAGGTGATTAATTTGATTTGTTATGCTTGCACAGAGCCTGGAAGGACCAAATGGAGAAGTAGTCACAACACAGCATTGGGTAAGCACATTTTTTTGTGATTAAAAAAAAATTTAATTGTGACTACTATAAGTTATTCATTATGATAGATAAACACTTGAAGCCTCAGCAGCCATAACATTGGATACACTCAGAGAAAAAGTTGTCTTGTATCAAAAGCATTGTCCTCTTGTCTGTTTTGTTTTGATTCACTTTACTACCATTTTTAGACAAACATAATTATTTGGTTGCAAGATTGGGTGAAGTTTGTTGCAAGAGGTTAATGTTTTCTGCAAAAAGATTCTTTTTGAGACAAATGAAATTCCTTTTAACATTAAAGTTAAGAGGAAATTCCAGTTGTTTATTTATATTTTTTCGACAAATCTTTTACGCCACAATAGAGAATAGAACGCAATTCAGCACAACTTTTTTTTGAAAAAGAAAAATGGCGGTGCTGGCCCTAAAAAAGTTTTTTACATGCTCATCATTTATGATTGGGAAATTATTAGAATTGTCCGAAATTTGACATCACGGGTTTTCAACGGATGGCCACGCTTCGAGACCCCCTGAATCCGAAAGTCAAGTTTTTACGATGACGTACGTCTTGTCTATCTGTCCGTCCGTCCGTCCGTCCGTTAACATGATAACTCTAGAAAAAATGAACGGATCAAATCAATCTTTGGCACACTTTTTTGATCTTAAAAGAAAGGATGAGTTCGTTAACCAGCCATTTTTGATAAAGATACAAAAAGTGAGCGCATTTAGAAAATATTTGAGACCAATAATCGATAAAAAAAATTTTCAAAGTTATAGCATTCTCAAAATTTTCAAAATCAATCGAAAATCAAATCTTAAGCTAAAAAACGCACGATATAAAAAAATGAAGAGAAGAAAAACATTGCTTTTTGAAAGCCCTACAAGATTATAATAACAATTTTTTGGATTTTCTTGGAAAATCTAAAGTTTGATTGTAGAAAAAATGATAAAAAACTCCATTTTGTGGTCAAACTATATATAATATTTATTTGTCCAATTTCAGACTAAACTATTTAGAATTTAACTAAAACTTAAGCCTAAAATATTTTAGGCCCTCAACCTATTTTTAATTTGAGTTTAAAAGCATTGACGAGTGCGTAGTGTCAAATTTACATGCAAAATATTAATTATAATAAGGGCAAAATTACGAATCTTAAAAATAAATATTTAATTAAACTTAAAAGCATCACGATTTAATTATTAATTTTGTCATTTTCAACAAAGAAAGTATACTTGAATATCAAAAAGATTGTAAACGTATAAAAATTGTTTATGTAACACATTTTATTTTTTTCTCACTTTGCATATCGCCGTAAGTGGGTTTCCAGCGACTAAAGTATAATATCCTACTTTAAAAAATAAATATGTAATGTCAGAAATAATTTTAAAAATCGTTTAACATTATTTGAAAGTACAAGTAAAATTTGTCATGATAAAATTGTTTCTTGCTTTCTACATGTGAAAATAAATATTATCTTACCCTACTTCAAGCAAAAATTACTCTTCCCTCTTTTTTGAGCATGATACTTGGGAAAACCGTTTGTCGTAATTTTAATTATTCCGAATGGCCACTCTTAAGCTAAAACTAATACATAACATATTCTAATAAATAACGCTAACAAAACCGAAAAACGCAATTTTTAAACACGGATTTCTCAGAAGCAAAAAAAAAACATTTTTGTAAATTTACAATTGTATGCAGAATTTTCTATATTAGGTGAATTGCGTTGAAATTCAACATTTCTCTTTATAATTAGCTATGAAATAAAAATCAATAATTAATGTTTAAATATCATGCCCATAAGTTTGTTTCATAGTATTCCATAAAAAACTCACAAGTGAAAAATTGTCTTTTGCGAGTTCTTGGCTCTTATCATATTTTTTTGCCTTTTTCCCAAATAGAAATAGTTTATAGTATATAAAATACTATCTTTTACCGATAACTATATGTTTACATAAATTGTTAAAAAATTTGATGTTTTTTTAGTAATTTTCTTTTAGAATATAGTAAGATACTCGCTGTTTTTTCCGAATTATTTAACTTATTTTTAACTTTTCAGTTAGAGCGAGGTAATAATCCATTTAATTTAAAATAAATAATTGTTAAATCCATTTATTATTTTTTATGATCATATTCTCTGTGAATAATGTTAGAAAGTTGAGGTTTATTCAGAAATTTTGATCTTTTTGTCCATTTTTTACTTAGATTGGCGTAATGACTAATTCAATTAAGAAAACATAATTGTTTAAACAAATTATTACTTGCTTCAAATCAGCATTAATATAAATAATTTTTTCCGGGCTCCAAAGTCGAAAAAAATCAGAAAATTTCGGAGAAATTTATAATTATTTTTACTATTATTATTAATAATTATCTCACTAAGTAAAAAGTGGGCGAAAGTTGAAAATCTTAGAAAAAACGCAAGTAACCGCAAGTATCTACCATTACTATGGAAGAAGATCGTTATAAACAATAATAATTGTTTTAAACAATAATTTTTGGTAAATTGAATGAATTATTACCTCGCTTTGAATGAAAATTGTACAAAAACGGCAACTTTGTAGCATTATTCAAAGAGAATATTATTAAAAATAATACATTAAAAAAACTGGGTTAAATCAAATAAATTATTATCTCACTATAATTAAAAAGTGGACAGAAAAAAATGTTGAAAAATACCGCAACTTTATAACTCTATTGTCTATATTCTAAGTAAAAATTGCTATAAACAATATGTAAATAATATTATTTACAAAAATCTTAATCAGTGCCAGAAACTCGCAGAACCAAATTTTTCACTTATTGGGCTTTTTCGGAACCTATAAGACAGATTTATGTGGGTAATATTTAAAAAATAATTTTTTATTTTTATTTTATGGATAATTGAGAAGAGAAATGTTGACTTCTTACTCGATTCACCTAATATTGACGATTATAAATAAAGTGTACAAAAACATATTTTTTCTCGTGGGAAATACGCGTTGAACTTTATAGGGCTTATGGAACCTCTAAATATCTTTTTTTTTAAGGCATTTATATCTTTGTGAACTTGAACAAATTTGGGAGCGATATGCATGAAAATTCAACAAAAAAATTTAGAGTTTTAGACCGCCCTAATGTGGCTATTTGAAGACACGGAAATTACATATATGTTACAATTTAAAAAAAATTGTGAGCAAGGGTAATTCGGGGGGAAAAAAATAGGAAACATTTTTACATAAAAAGATATATCTCAATCAAAATATCAAGAAATACGACAAGTATATATAATTTTTTTTTCTTTCTTTCTTTCCTTTTTTTTTTTTGAAATTCCTGCAACTGCTGGATGTATAAAGTTCGTTGCTGAGTAGAGTTACGTGGATAATTGTTTTACCATGCAACGCCTCCATCCGTACACACATCTCCGTGACATTTTCCCATGAGCCTATATTCTCCCTTCCATTCTCGTAGCTCTGATTTTTTTTCGACTCGACCACTTTTTGTTCCACCCTGAGAACGACTCTCTTCGTTAGTGCAAACGAGGATACGGATTTATTGTCAGTGGCATATCTCTTGATTTTTCGATTTCAAGAAATATTTTTCAAGATCCGCGACACGGTCAATTCAATTTCAATTTTTTTTTATTATTCTTTTTGTCATTGCAGTGTTATTTACTCAACGGCCTGGATACTAAAATATTGTTCGTCAATTTTTGTGCATCAAATGAAGTCCTCTAATTGTAACTAAGGTCGCTTTTGCTATCTGATATGGTAATGTTTTATCAATTTGGTTTGCTAAATATCTTTGCTTTTATAAACAGAGAATCTCGAAAGTATCGAATTCATCGTGTCGAGTGTCTCGTGGGATGTGAACTACAAATGTCTATGCGTTGAACGAAACAACAAAAATGTGTTTTATTTATTTTAAACCACTCAGTAGAACACGTGCGAACACTTCTTTCTGATTAAAAAAATTTAAACTTGACTAATTCTAATATTAAAATGGATAAAGGCTTATACAAAATACAAAATTTTCAACAACAAAAAATAGAAAAGAAGAGGGCTACCTCCTAATCATTCCCTTTCTTCTTTTGCTTTAATTATCAAGGTGGCTACTTGACCGGGAAATGACCGCGAATTTAATTTAAAAACCTGGAATTTACTTATGATAGCCGCAAAATTCAAGTTTTCATTATGTAAATAATTTTGGTCAATTTAGAAAATGATTTCTACTTTATCTACAGTCGCTGCTTTTTCAGATTATCTCAGTTTACTCTAATCTACTAAAATCATAATTTATCATTGAATTTTTATTATTTTCCATTATAAGGAAAAACGTTATGCAATTTTTTCTCTTTAAGGTTTGATTCGCTTACTGAAGTTTGATAATAATCAAATTGATGATATTTCAAACATACAGAAACAATCATTTTTATGATTTAAAAAAATATTGATTTATCACGTTTTATTAGCTTACTGTTCATATAGCCTGACTTGGAATAGAGAATTTTCGAAAAAAGATATCGTTTTTATTTTTGGACAGGGGGTTTCCATAAAGAAGTATAATTTCACTTGGAACAGGAAATTTCTTACACGTGGAACAGGATTTTTTTAAAGAATTATAATGATTAGAAGAGAAAGGAGTCTAAAATAATCCCCGTTCCAAGTCGAAATTGGTCTTAATTTGAAAGTTTCCTCTTCAAGATTTTAGATACAGAAAGTATTTCAAGTAGTTTTTAAAGTTGAAGTAGTATTTCAAAGAAGAAATATTGCTGAATGATGATAAAAACTTTTGTTTTATTGTACGTTCCGAATACATCTTTCACTAGTTAAAAATTAAACTCTTAAATAAACTCTTTTGTTGAAAATTATTTTTTTTTGTTCAAAGATGCATCATTTTTATTGAACATTTATCTCTAGTTGAAAATGTAACTACTTGGTTGAAAACCGTTTTTTATTGTGAAGAATTAGATTTTTAACAGACAATTTAATCATTCTATTTTTGGTTGAAAATTTATTTTTTTTATATATAAATTCAACTATTTTGTTAAAAATTTATATTTTTATTTAAAAATTCAACTACTTGTTTGAAAAATTATGTACTTCGTGAAAAATTCGCTTTTTTATAGACAATTAATCTTTGTGGTTAAAAACTAATATTTATAGTATAAAATTCAACTATTTCAGTTGAAGGCTCATCATTTCAGTTGAAAATTCATCAGTTTTATTGAAAATTATTTCCCTTAACGGAAAATTCGAATGTCCATTTTTCGTTCAAAGTTGATCTTTTCTTGTTCAGAATTCAACAATTTGGAAGAAAATTTTCCTTTTTTAATTCAAAATTGAATTAATTCGTTAAAAACCCGCATCTTTTGTTAAAAATTAATTTTTCTTGTTGAAAATTATTTTGTTTTCTAAACTGAAAATGTAACTGTTACTCCAGTTGAATGTTCTATAATTTCAAATAAAAATTGATCTCTTTGGTTGAACATTCATTTTTGGCTAAAAATTTAATTATTCAATTTTTGGTTGAAAAAATGATAGTTTTTAGTTGAAAATTTATCTCGTTGGTAAAAAATTCAACTATTCTAGTTGAAGATTCATCATTTCAGTTGAAAATTCATATTTCTGGTTTAAATTTCAATTATGCCAGTTGAAGACTTACAATTTTAGTTTAAAATTCATTTTTTTAATGTTACTATTTTTACAAGTTTTTTTCGTTCAAAAATTAGTTTTTTTTGGGTGAAAAGTAATTTTTTAAACTGAAAATTTAGCTTATTCCAGTAGAATGTTCCATATTCGGTAGTTAAAAAATCAACTATTTCAGTTGAAAATTCATTGTTTTAGTTGAAAACTATTCTTTTTGCTTTAAAATTCAATAATTCCAGTTCAAGATTCATCATTTTAGTTAAAAATAATCAATGACGTTGAAATTTGAACTATTTTCTTGAAAATCCTTTTTTTTGTTTGTTGAAAATTAATTCTTTTTTGGTCGAAAATTTAAGTATTTGTTTCAAAATTGATTTATTTCGCAATTTTTTCCTCTCTTGTGTTAAAGGATATTTAGAAATTGAATCGCCACCTTAATTATCTTTATTCATTTCTTTTCAATGTAATTATTTCCTTGTCCCTATTATATCGTTCTTAATTCGTGAAGATAAATTGTTTTAAATAACATTCGATGGATCTTGTAATCATAGTTATATTTTGCATATTAGAAAGAATCAGTTGAGTTTGGATTTAATTTTGAATCTAATTTCTTCATTCGAAATGGAATTATTGTATACATTACATATCATGTCCTTGTTCGCATGTAGTATTTCAAGTTAATAATTTATGAAGCAAATAAGGTGTTTGAAGTACTGCTTTATTTAGGGATAGTAATTGGCGGAAACTACCATCGCTTCCTTTCCCTTTCAATTGATCAGACTATTCTGTAATTTGGCGAGCGCCACGTTTCCCTGATTATTCAGTAAACAGGCAGAGCATAACCCTCGGCATAAGCCGAAGTTTAGTCGAGGGTCTGGTATATTATAACCTTTGTGATAGTCATTGTACGCGCAATCGATAGAAGATTAACTAAAGATAGGGACTTCAGGGACTCATCCAATTTTCCTGAGAACTGTTGATTTTTTATTGAAAAAAAATTTGCATTAAATCAAGTCGGCTAATTCATTTGGCTGATTTTATTTAAAAGAAGCAAGTATTTTCTTTTTACAAGGGACCGATTTTCTTGAATCAAAAAAATAATAGAATCAGGACAACTATTTGAATCAAGAATATATTTACTCCAAGCAAAAAACTATTGACCTAATTTGTGCCGTTATACTTATTTGCGTGAAGTTTAATAAAATATTGAATTGAGAATATTATATTCTCATGATAAGTGACTAAAACTCTCACAAAATGTTTCTTGATCCAAGTAAATTCTTATACTTATTTTGAATACTATTTTCATTGAAATAATGTTCATGTTCTTGAGACGAGAAAATGAATGTGTTCAGCGAAGAAATAATTTCTCTTAGAATAATGCTTGAATATTTTCCTGAAAATAATTATTAATTTGAAGCAAATGTCAGATTTACTTCTAAGATAGCTATGTTATCAAGATAGAATCACATCAGTTTTTTCAACATAAGAACTGTAGACTTGATACACTAGATGTCGCACACGTTCGTAGTGAAAACTCTTTTTCATTATTTCATTTTGAGATACATTTATTTTGAAATGCAATAATATTTATAAAATTCAAAAAATTGGTGCACACAATCAATTTTAATTGTGAAAATGTAGATATGAATTTGTAACTTTGACAAACTACTAACTTTAGGCTGACACACAAATAAAATCACTCATAAAACTAGTTTTAAAAAATTATAAGTTTACTGCGTCGGTAAGTTTTTGTAGGTAAAGATTAAAAATGTTTAAACAGATTTGAAAAAAGTGTTTTTAATTTTGAAATTATTATGCAACACTGAAGTAAGTTCATTCCTAAAATTATTAAAAGATTATAAATGTACTGCGTCTATAATTTTTGTTCGCTGGTGATTTGAATTTATTAATCTACTTAAAATTAAACCATTTCGAATTTTTTTTAACCGTGCAACATTTTTGTGGATCGAAAAATGACTGGGAATTTTTTTCCTCGATTAAAACGGCCACCCTGAAATTATTTTTGTGTAGTGTTCAAGGTAACAAAAAATCATCCGGATTTGAAAATAATGATAAATATTCCTGCTAAATACAGGAATTCTTTTTGCAGTAAAGAAATATTACTTTTTTGATTCGGCTAGATTAACATTGATTTTTAAATAGTTAAACATTTTTTAATATGAATCTTATTTAATGAAAATTAGAGCTGCATGACATATATGTTCATGGATTTGGCCATTTTTCTGATTTTCAACCTGCTATTATCGAACACGGAAATTATGCGTAAACAAAATACAATTCCGTGTTCGATAATAGCAGTTTGAAAGTAAAAAAAATGGCAAAATTCATCAAAGTTATATATAAGTAAAAAGTTAGTTTTGAAAATATAAAATGATTATTGTTATTTTAATTTAAACTAGGTAAGTTTTAGGCAACAGTTTTTTAACTTGAAAAAAACGTTAATCTAGCCGAATCCAAAAAATTAATTTTTCCCTATTGAAAAACTAATTCTTTTATTAGGCAGGAATTTTTTCTTCATTTTCAATTTTATATTCTTACTTGCTATCTGAAATAGTTAATATCTTGTTTTATATTTGTATATATTAATAATTGGTAATGCAATGCTTCCCGCGTACTGTAGTGTGCATATAATGTTGCTATTTTAAATAATTAAGTATAGATTTAGTTGTTTTTTAAAAAGTAAAATTAACAAAATTAAGTTTTTCAGTAAATGAATTCGAAGATCAGAGAAAATTTCATTTCAATATGTCATTAATTATAGAAAATTTAATACGGATATTATGAGTATGTATATTTATAAGAACTTAATAAAAAATTAAGTTTTTCAGTCAAAGAATTCATTAATCATAGAAAATGTCTTGGACGGCAAATGTTTAACATTTTGGCAATCGCACATGTACTTAAATAATTCTTTGTTATTATGTAAATAATAAAAAATAAATATATGGCAGCATAAAACAAGGTTATAAGGTTTAGAAAATGTTTAAAAATACAATTATTACATTTTCTTGATAATTTAAAAAAATGTTCTGTGGTTTTAAAGCAAAATATTTAAGGAAACAGAATTCAATAACATTTTTACAGAGCTTATTAAGAACGCATTTTATTTTATAAAAGAAAAATTAAAAAATTGACCATTAAAAATGTTTCAAATAAAATAGTTGAGATGCAAAGATGAAGCAAACACACATTTTGCATCCGACCACCGTGAGACTCTTTTCTTCTGATTTCGAAGTATTTTATATTTAAAAGAAAAATAAAGTATCGAGCACATTTTTAAATAGGTAATATTTAAACGAGCTATAAATTTTGTCTACATATTTTAAATTATTGTTTAGGAATTGTTATTTTAAATTAAAAACCGAGTTAAAAAGTATTATAAAAGAATTAAATAAATCGAAAACTGCGTTTTACAGAGGTTTTTAAACATCAGAAAATATTTATTTGTCGCGGAGGTCATTAAAGCGCCTTTCAACTCAAAAATTCTTTATTTTTTACAAGCGTTTGATAGTTTTTAGGCGGATTAAATTTTTAAAGAATAAAAACTTGAGCCCCTTGAAAAAAAAATCATTTCAATTATTTGTTTACATATTTCAAATTGTTTTTTTTTAGGACAGCTATTCCATATTTAAATCTGAGTAAAAAGCGTATGATAAAAGAATTCGATGAATTGAATACTGTGCGTTTTATAAAAATTTTCGTGTAGCAGAACATTATTTTTCATCATTGATGTTATTAAAGCATTTTTGTACTTGCAACTTTTCTTTATTATTTATTGCCTTTGGGTCTTTTTTAAGCGCTTTAAATATTTAAAAACAACAAGTAGTGAGTCCCTTGTTACATAAGTGAAAGTTACTTCGCCTTTTCACATATTTTTAATCATTGTTTAAGAAATGTTATTTTGCATTAAAAATTGAGTAATAGACTATTATTTATAAAGTTGGATCAATTGAAAACTGCGTATTTTAGTGGAGACGTTCGTACAGCAGAAAGTCGTTTTAGTTCATGAAGGTTATTAAAGCATTTTTGCTCTTGAATTTTTTTTATTGTTGATTACTTTTCGATATTTTATAACATTTTTAAAACTACTAAGAAAAAAAGTATCGAGCCTTTTTTCAAATAAGTAAAATTCAATTCTAAAAATAGTCTACATAAAAAAATGGTATCTTAAAGTCTCCCGATAATTTTCAAGTATCATCAGAAAGATGTTTTCTTAAAAGAAATTTTGAGTTTAACAACTTTTAATTTGAAGATGGTTGAGGCTCATCATACTGCTTAGTACGAAGCTGTCTAGAAATTCTTAGCCGAGATTTTGTCATCGAAATCCAAGTGCTTTGTTGGAAAAGTGGTTCGAGTGCGCGGTTAGAACACACTAGTTCAGGTAGTTTAGATAGGGTTCGAATCCTCGGCGAATGTAATTTTTCAAAGCGTGTAGGCACTAGTCTATTCCTCCGATACCACATATTCTTAGATTAAGAAAATATATTCTTGAAGTGTGTTGGAAATTATTCCTTGGAAGGAAAAGTATGTTCTGCCCTTGAATACACCTCTATATGAAGTAACACAATAAAGCTTTTGAATAATAAAATATGCGATATTCTATCTAAGAATACATTTTCTCAGATTAAGAAAATGTACGCTTGTTCCAAGCATACGGTCAAGTATTCATTGATTCGAAACACACTCATATTCTATCGTCCCCATTCCTTCCTGCGATTGACTTAATCAAGTAAAATTTACTTGATTCAAGAACAATTTTTTTCCAATGGGATTTTGTAGCTCCGGACAGAAACTCTTACAGTTTCGGTCGAGTGTTGGTCCGTCCGTTGTACTTTTTTCACGTGTCTCGAGAAAAGATTCGAGACAAGATTTAGTACAATAATCTAGACGAGATTTGAGGCGAGGCTGGAGGCGAGACGGTTTTCGAGACGAGACTTGAGATAAGGCGAGATGATGCGCCAATGAGGGATGAAGGAGGGGGGAAAGGAGATAGTAGGTAGAAGGAGGTGATTCAAACGATTAATTATTATTATATGAAAACTGTTCTTATATTTTAATATCCCATGGAAAAAAATATGTTAGATGGATGGGCGGAGAAACGATTTAAGGCCATTTATCAGAATGTGTTTACGGTTTTGAAGTTACAGGCCAAACTCTTCTATATTTTTGTCCAATATTTTGCATGGGTGATCTAAATATTAATATCTCGCCCCTCTTAAAGCCGGTTTTTTGTAAAAATGTTTATGTTTTGTTTTATAAGCGAGAATAAAAGTACAACATCAGTCACGCTCAATGCGGTTTTGCAATACTCGTGGATACCTTGGTGAACGAGACGAGGCAGATTTCCCGTTGCGAGTCAGAATTATCTGGAACGGATGACGCTTTCATTGTTGTGAGATTAAGGCCTGTTACAAAAACTGATTTTATGCAGCGTGGCCTAATTCAATTTCAAGTAATTCTTTTAGGCTGTCATGATTATGAATATCAATAAATTTAACGAGAGAAATATAAAAGTAATTACATTTCATTAATTTTTCTAATGAGGCTTTTCACTTCTTAATTTAGTACTGCAGTATCTCAGGAATAAATTTTGGCTTTTTTGTCAAATACAAAAATTGGATATTTAATCACCGTCCAAATTTGAGAAACTTACACCCTAGAACGAAAAAAAAATACAGGGTGCCTACTAAGCTGGTAAACCGGAAATTAACCATTTCTTTTCTTATCGGGAATTCTTGCAATTCTTAGTTACAGTTTGAAGTCCTTTTAACTTAAAATTCGTTTAAAATGTGAATTTTACATGTTTATTTGAAGTCTGTCAGCGAGTCACGATTTCATTTTTCGAAGAATTTAAAATGCAGTTTTTTATACTAAGATGTACAACGTTGCTTTTCTTTCAATCGTATAGTTTGGAAATTAAGGTCTTACTAATCAAAGAATTTTTGATTTGGAGCGTTCAAAATTGAATTATTTTAGAATATTTAGGCTCGTGTATAGTAAATTAGATCACTTAAAATCTTTCGTTATTCAACAATTGATATTTTAACCCTTCTAAAAATTTAAATCCTTTAATATTGAATTTTAATATTGAATTTTAATATTGAATAATTAAATAAGAAATTTCGAAAAAGGATAACTTTGATTCGAGAATGTTGAATTATTTTATATTGAAACAATCAAAATGGTTTCGATTTAAATTAAAATTGCTCGAGGTGCACAATTATAAATAAAAATCTATCTGAACTTAACGTTATTACAGACCGGTTAAAATCTAATAATTTTATATGCAAATTTTTATAATTAAACGATTCGTAATTATAAAGACGGTGGCAACTGACCAAACTCAAATTGAAAGGCTATTGTACAATTTTAAATGAAATTCTTCATCGGTAAATAATTTTTAAATCGAAACCGTTAAGTTTATTGATTTTAGTTTGATTCTTTATAATTAGGACCATTTTTATCTAGGAGCATGTGAAATTGAATATTTTCAGTTAAATGTTTTAAAATTGGGAAATTTTATTTCAAATTAGTAGGGACAATATTGTATAATTTAAAAACTAAGGAGTTCTAATACGTGAACGATTAATTATAAATGAATTACATTCAAAATCGAATAGACTCGTATTCGAATTTCGAGTGTGTGTTAAAAGCTCTCTGACTTTATATTTTAAATTGTTGAATGCTTTCAAATAATTTTTAATTAGTTCGAAAATTGAAATCTTACAGAATTTTAAATTGAAAGTCTTAACATTTGAACAATTTTTCATTTTTTCAGTTTTAAGAATTTCGATTTCCGTAAATGTAAAATTAATCAGTTTGTACTGTGTTAATTTTTATTATATTGGATTTGAATTATTTAATCATTTTTTCAGATTGTTTCTGATTTGGAAATGTACAGCATGAAACATTTAAATTTGAAATAGTTAAATTTTAATGAAAATGTTCAATTAATGACAATTTCTTTAGTTTTTGAAGATTTGGATTTGAAAATCAAAACAATCAGGAAGTGACAGTGATTTTTTTCTTCTATTTCCAGAGTTGCTATGAGGGTAGTTCCTTTCTCAACATCTAATTTCCAATCGTTAAATGTTCCCGATTCCAGATTTGTTATCCCTTATATTTTCGCCCTTTAGTAGTTTAATATATGGTGCCAAGAGTGTGCCTTAAGTTTGATTATAATTTATTCAGGTAAAAGGACCAAGTGTGATTACATTTCTATTAGGATATGGGCAGCTAGTGTCGCCAGGGGGACACTAGAACTTCGCTCCTCAGGTTCCCTGGGGACCCTCGCTTAGCACCGTCCATAACCTTCGTCGAGAGCTCCCATTTCCTCGCCCTTTTTCAGTCCTTAACGGTACTATGGGGTCTGCAAGATTCGTCTGAAACTCATGCGCTCGAAATAATTGCCGCCCAGGAACACTCCTCCGTGAGAATCACCTATAATTCAACCCCCCAAATTTAATGGAATAGGGCCGAAAGTAGATGTATTTTACTGTATTTCATTACATTAATTTTTTATTACACACGCATCCTTTACCCGCAGATTCAGTAAAAAAACATTAATGAGACAATCTAATTTACAACAGTCAGGAATCATGATCATGAGTTTTTGTCCGCTGAAGTAATAAATAAGTAGACCAATTCTTTGCACTTTACCCCCTGAGTCACTCTGAGCGGATCAGGAAAACGGGTCACATGATACATCCGTCATTCTCCTGAGTTAGTTTTGCTCATACAACATTATTTGAAGCGATTTATGCAATAAGGTCATTGTGATATCCACGAGGCTCGACACAAAAAAATCTGATCGCTATTATCTGTGTATTTATGCGCGAGCATGAATGTCCGTCACGAAGATTTTTTAATCTCCTATAGGCACCAAGTTAGATTACTCAAGTTAGATCCTGACTTTTAGTTAATTTTCTATACGACTCCAAGACTGCTAAGTAGTTTATATATTTTTTATTCATTATTATCATAAATCAGTATTTTAATCCGCTCTGTAGCAAGAGAATGCAAGTTCTGGTAAATTGAACGGAGCTTGTACGTACCCTAAAGACCAAAATCTGCGTTTTTCTAGTAGTTCTTCAAAGTCGAAAATGTTTATGAGCATCTTAAATTCTTTTTTATCGAAAGAAAAAAAAGCTGTAATAAATATCGAAGTGCCCTTTTTCGGCAATGGATCCGGTAAGGTTGCCTGCACGAAGTCGAGTGCATGTGCAGACTGGGGTCACGGGTATCGGGATACCATATGGTGTCGCGTGCTGCGGTCGCCAGACCGTGCAACCATCTTCCGTGCCCACCTAACCCATTCCGAACTTCAGAGCGCACCCTGAACTCGTTTTACGTTAATTCGTGGCCTCGAGGAATTTCTGGGAGCTGATGTTAAAAAGAACCTACGGCTATGGATACCTTTGCGTTAAGGAACACGGACCACCATAAGCGTGATTCGGACAATGGCCTCACAGCAAAGGGCAGTCACCCGGTATGTATATCTTGCCTTACGTCTGGAATTATATACCTTCCAGGCTCCCCATTGTATCCACGGACCACGATTATAGTGCTTGTGATGCAACAATTGCTGGCCCAAAAAATGACCAGTAAACCAGGAACTCGTGCAAACAAGAAAGCACATTTTACAGTTGTTAGACACTTAAAAATTGTATTTGTGGAGTTTCAATAGAATTTGAATTTGTAAAGCGAATAAATAGTTGATTGTGCTCTCGTGCAGTTTCCGCCTAATTTACATAAATTAAAGGGTCATTGCGTTGGATGTGAAGCGACCCTTTGATATATGCATAATTTACAATCTTACAGAAATGATTTTTGAAGTTATTGATAATATCTATGGCTCGCGCTGTTCGATAAACTATATCGTTCATTTAATCGCGTACTTTCCACAATTGTCGACTAATGAAGGGTCCCCAAGTCGTTTCGGAAAGAGCAGTCTTTCAAGGTGTCGTAAAATTTGGGAAGGGCTATGCGTCCTTTATGGGATTTCGAGAATTCACCGGGGCGACCATTAATTACAGACCTCGTCCAAGTACCTCGTGAAACTAAGGATTTTCAAGAATCACGAGTCGCGAGATCAATTAACGTGAACGTCGTCGTCGTCGTCATACCTTGGACGTGAAAAGAACGTTTCTTAAAACTAATAAAACTCGCGCCCTTAAGCTCCAGCGTCGATGTACTTCAGAGAACTTGTTCTGAAAAAAGAGTCTTAAGACACGCGAAGTTCACATAAAATTCTCGAAAGATGTCCGTGTTGTAACAGTAATTTAAAATTTTTATTACCCTACTCTTTGCTTATACATAAACCCGAAGCT
>NC_046657.1:159622819-159631380 GCF_010883055.1 Belonocnema kinseyi
CCCCCCCCCCCCCTACACACAAAATCCTGGCTATGACGCTGATCCATTTAACTGATTAGATTCCACCAATTTCTTCATATCTATTTCTGCTCTCTGTACTTTCGGCAATATAAAAAAAATTCACCTTATTCATGAACACCGTTCAACAAGCTCCACCCATCTTACGTCAATCAGAAACAAATTTTCGACTACTTTTTTCTTTTTTTTTTTTTTTTGGTTTGTTGCACAACAGGCCCCTCCCATTTTCTCCTGATGCTCACAAAGTCTCTCCGACTTGCTCCTCATACTAAATAAACTCTTTTCATTTTCTACAAGTAAAACTCCATCCATTTACTTCTAACATTCAAGAAGCGCCTCCCACTCTCACCCCTTCTACTAAACAAAATCTCTTCAATTTGCCCTACCACTCAGGAGGCTTCTCCCGCTGATCCTTTGTACTAAAAAAGTTACAAAACTCACCTATTTATTCCCACAAGAAGTTCCTTTAACTTAACACTACTGAAGAAGTCCCATTTACTCCACACAGTCAAAAATATCCTACCATCTTGCTCTCGCTATTAAGTAAACTTCACTCACTTTACTTAATCTTCTATCGCAAATGTCCAAGAAAACTAACTAATCTTCAAACCAAAAAAAAATATCTCCCTTAATTTTACTATTACAAATGAAAATTAGCGATCCACTTTATTTGCAGCATCTAATACAAAGCAACTTACCAAAATCCTCCCATTTCTTCTCAATAGAAAGAAAACTCTGCCCCTTCTCTAATTACTAATAAATCTCGTCCCATTTATGACTAATGCACTCCTATTTTGCGCTCACCTGTACGTTAGCTCCACCTAGTTTCCTCAATAGGTTAATTTGTTTAAAAAAGAATTGATTTACAATCATGGAATATGAGTAATTTATCAATTGGCAGGAAATGCTCCTCCCATTTGTGATTAAGTCACTCCTATTTTTGGCTCAGCTGTGAGTTATCTCCACTTAGTTTCCTCAATATGTTAACTTGTTCAGAAAGCAAAGACTTGAATCACAATCTTGAAATATGATGTATCCTTCAATTGGCAGGAAATTCTCCTCCCATTTGTAGCTAAGACATTCCCATTTTGCGCTCACCTGTACGTTAGCTCTACCTAGTTTTCTTAATAGGTTAACTTGGTAAAAAAAACTTGATGTGCAAAGTTCGATTATGATTGAGCCATCAATTGACAGGAAATGCTCCTCCCGTTTGTAGCTACGACACTCCCACTTTGCGTTCACTTGTAAGTAAGCTCCAACTATCTTCTTCAATTGGTTTACTTGATCCAAAAAGGTTTGATTTACAATCTTGGAGTAAGCTATATCCAAAAATTGACCGGAAATTCTCCTCCCATTTGTAGCTAAGACATTCTTATTGTGCGCTCACCTGTACGTTAGCTCCACCCAGTTTCCTTAACCCATCAGCTGCTGGCGGGCCGTATGGTACCACGCGTTTTATCTCTTTTGAATTAGGTAAATCAGTTAAATTTCAATTCGTTATTTGAACTATTTGTTATTTAATTAATTAGTTCAATTAGTAAATTACCTAATTAGTCTAGGTTACTTAAAGTAATATAACTGAAATATCAAAAAGGAGTTGAAAATCCGCGAAAAAAAATTCCGCAGCTGATGGGTTAATAGGTTAACTTGGTAAAAAAAACCTTGATTTGCAATCTTGGATTATCATTTATCCATCAATTGGCAGGAAATGCTCCACCCATTTGTAGCTAAGACACTCCCACTTAGCGTTCACTCGTGAGTAAGCACCAAATATTTTCTTTAATTGCTTAACTTGGCCAAAAAGACTTAATTTACAATCCTGGAGTAAGCTTCATCAAGCGATTTACAGGAAATACTCCTCCCATTTGTAGCTGAGACACTCCCACTTTACGTTCATTTGTGAGTAAGCTCCACGTAATTTCTTAAATTGTTCAACTTAGTCAAAAAAGTCTTGATTTACAATCTTGGATTATGATTCATCCATCAATTGACAGGCAGTTCTCATCCCATTTGTAGCTAAGATGCACTTCCACTTTGCGTTAACTTGTGTGTAAGTTCCACCTAGTTTCCTGAATAGGCTAACTTGGCAAAAAAAGACTCGATTTATAATCTTGAAATATGATTAATCCATCAATTGGCAGGAAATGCTCCTCCCATTTAAGGCTAAGATACTCCCACTTTGCGCTTACCAGTAATTAATCTTTATCCTTCTACTGATGAAACTCCTACTTACAAAAGTCTATACCTTCTACTGATCAATTTTCTTCTATCTATTCTTATCAATATTGAAGCTCCACTTCTTTACACTACCCATCACATAAGCCCCGCCCCTCTTAACTTTCAACAAATATGCACCTTTATCACTATGATCCCTACTCCATTATTTGATATTAATTAACGACAAAGATGGTCAAGCAGCCTCACTTTTCCTTAAGCTAAAGACAAAGTAAAATTAATGCAAGTCTTGGCTGGTTGCCTATACTCAAAGGTTACTATGTTAAATGAGAGTGCAGCATTTGAAAGCTTGAAAAGTTCTATATAATATGCAATGAAATCTTTTCTTATGTGAAAAAAGCACTAGTTTTGAGAAAAAAAAACAAACTTTAACTTACGATTGGACGTAATCAAAAGCTCTTCTCCGAAGGTTAAATTATCACAAAAAATGAGTATTACAGCGACAGAAAATCGCGGTAGAATACTGTTTTTACCTCTTGTAAGAAGATTTGACGTTCCTGTAAATCCACGATAACCAATCCTAAGGGTTCGTGTGCTTTGAAATTCCCGAGAGCTAGGAAAGTGACACGTGACATCTGACATTGGTATCTGACCCGCCGTACCGTGTTCCCGTCGACGACAAATCAATTACTCGAATCGCGTGTTACTTTCAGAAACGGCGCTCTCCATTTGACGGACA
This sequence comes from Belonocnema kinseyi, assembly GCF_010883055.1. Classification (NCBI taxonomy): domain Eukaryota; kingdom Metazoa; phylum Arthropoda; class Insecta; order Hymenoptera; family Cynipidae; genus Belonocnema; species Belonocnema kinseyi. The sequence goes on from NC_046657.1 coordinate 159,625,752, forward strand.
CCTGTTGCCATGTCGCTGGTAACGCTTTTGCTAGAATAGCGCCCACTTGCCTTTCAACATTCTGAAATAAGAGCTTTTCTCAATAAAGTCGTCATTTCTAGTATTATCGTCCGATTAGACAATGAATTTTTTTCATAGCCATTTTTTCAATTTCTGCAATCTGTAATAATCTATTTTTTTGTGATGAATATGTTTCATTTTCTTGAACACGTTCTACTTTTTTATAATTTGAGAAGAGGCTGGAAACAGCCATTGAAATAATTAGTTCCGCAATTCCCTTGATTTCGCACGTTTTCGTCTCGCTGCATCCGCATTCTTCGCCTTTTTCCTCTTTTCTTCCCTTTTGTTCTTTCACGGCTGCCGCTGGTCCCTCCCCTCCCCGCGGTTAGGGGCACCCCTCGTCCCTCTCCCAGTTCTCAGATTCTCTGTCCCTCTTTCTTTGCAAGCAAACGCGCCAAAGTGTACAGAGTACACAAACAAGCCACAGGGTCTATGTAGATAGTGAGTCGTCGAGTTTATACACCCGGTAAAACACCCGAGGCAGCCCGAGCAAAGAAGCGAAGGCGCGATATCATCTACACACAATTTCTGCCACTATTCGCAAGGAACTGCTAATGCATGCTTACACTCGTATAATGCTAATACGAGCGCTTGCTGCCATGCGCATATTTGCCGATTTATCAATAGTTTACGCTGTCAAATTTATTTTGAAAATATGATTGAATATTCGCAAATTAGTTTAAGAGAAGAGAAGGATTTTAAAGAGGCCCTTCACTATTTTGATCTTTTACTTGAAATTTTTTATTTGGAGGCTATAACTATCCCTCACACCCTATACAACCCCCTACCTTATTTTCTTCCCTAAATCCCCTCTGCATACTATCTACTCTCTTACCTTTTCAACCTTCAACTCTCACCCAGTCATAACTCTTCTCCGCCCTAATCACTTTCGCCCATCAATCACTCTTGTTACCCACTAACCATCCCTGTTTCCTCCATCTATTTTCCTTATCATCCCCAATGTTTCCTTTATAGACTCATCTCTTCTTCACTTCCAACCATCCTCTCTCTTCTCTCGTAATTTCCTCCCACCCCCTCTTTACATCCTTTCACCCTCAAAAGTTAGCTACCTCTTTTCAACCGCCACTCCACCTTTATTACCAATTTGGCTATATCCTCCACTCTCTGATATTCCTCTTTCGGACCCTCATTGCTCCCTCACATTTATCACTTCTTCCTACCTTTAACCATTCATTTTACTCTTCACCATTCTCATATCTTTATATTTGGTTATAAACCCACCCCTCTTTCTGTCCCTCTGCCTAACTTCTCACCTCTCCGCCATCTCCACTTACCAGTTTGACTATCATATATTTCCCCTCTCCTTACACCTAAGTCTTCTTCCTACCTCCGTTCCCCTTTGCATCCAACCCCACCTTCTGGACTCCTTTTCTTTCAATCACGCCCCTTGCCTCATTGCTATTTTCGTTTAACCTCATTTCTTACATATCCATTCTCCTTAATTTATTTGCCCCTCTTGACCTGATCACCTCTTCCCTTTATATCGCCCCTGCGTCATTTCTATTTACCATTTCTTCTATTATCTCATTTAGAATCTTTTTCTCACACCTTAGCTCTACTTGGCCTCATCGACTCTGCCTCAATACACTCTATACACTATCTCTTGTTATCATCATTCCTCATAATTGTATTGCAGGATGTACTTACTGTAGCCAGTTACTAATGCCACCTTCCGAATAAATCATTCAAAAGCGTTATAACTTATTATAGATTATGTTAATACTTTGTCTCACTTTTTCTTATAGTCGGGTGAATATTGACCATTTTTTCAATTTTTATTACACCCATAGAAATTTAGTTACAAAAAACGTTAAAACCGATATTACAGTTTAGTATAATCTTTTACGATTTAGGGAAATCGGGTTTGTATATTAAAAAGTATTATAGTATTTATTAATAATCTATGAAAAATTTACTTTGGAAAATTAATACATGTTCTACATAACTTGTAAAAGAAAATATGATATTTAAAATTCAATTATATTTATCAATTATATTTAAATTATATTATATTTAAAATTAAATTATAGTACATAAATACGCACATTATCATTATAATTATTAGTATTTGTACACATAACAATGTAGAACACACATTCGCTAATGTAAATAACTTAACCTTTGCTTATATACATAGTACGCAAACATATATACATATAACACACGCATCGCACGCAAATCACGCTGTGAGAAGGGGTTTGAAGATTCCTTATATACTAAATAGGGAGAATTTTGAGAATTGTGAGAAACGGCATGGTGCTTAATAACTCGACTTAGAAACATTCAAAATTGAAAGTAAAAACAGGAAAATATTCTGTTTTAAGAAGGTCAAAACTGGGAATGAATTAAATTCAAAAATATCTATAGGTTTTTCATTTTTTTAAATCAACTCGTTCCCGCCTCACATTCGGGTTGGTAATACAAGTAACAGTGCTGGGTCAAAAATTGTAGCCGCCCTGAACTTAATACAAATTTTGTATAAATCAATATTATTATACATTTACAAGGCCAACCATTTATAAGAAAAAAGAGCTATAAATAAAATAATTCCTCATTTTTTGCGAACACAAGTCGTCTTTGAAATCTTAGAAGTCTTTATGAAATCTTTGAAATCTTTTGAAATCCTTGTGAATTTATTGAAATCTCTTGAAGTACTTAAAATCTTTGTGAAATATTGAAATTTCTGTGAATTCTTTTAGAGTCATTCTCAATTTTTGTAAAATGTTTGAAATCTCTACAATCTTTAAAATACCTGAAATCTTTGTAAAAATTTTATGTCGTATTTGCGAATGCTTAGTTTAAAATTTGTTTTTGAAACCTTTTGTGTTAGTTTGAAATAATTAACACCTTTAAAATCTTCTGAAATTTGTTAAAACCTCATTTGACAGTTTAACGTCTTTGAAATATTTATGAAATATTTGAAATCTTTTGAAAGCTTTACAATTTTTTGAAATATTCGAAATCTTTGTCAAAAATTTGAAATATCATGTAAACGTAATTTCAAAACTTCGAAATCCTTGTAATCTTTATGAAATGTTAAAAATCTTTGGGAAATTTTTGTGAAATCTTTTGAAATATTTGTGAATTTTTTTTACTCGTTGAAATCATCAAATTCTTTGAAATCTTAGTGAAATATTTTGAAATCATCCAAATGTTTTACAATCTTTGAAATCCCTTTTTAAAATGTTTGAAATCCTTTAAATCTTAGGAAATATTTAAAAGCCTTGTAAAATTGTTGTGAAATATTTTTAAACTAGTGATGTACACTAGGGAGGTCCAAACAACCGACTTTCGAATAGAGGACATGTCCCCCTCCCATTTTGTGAGGTTGTCGGAAAAAAATTCTCTCCAAGTTTGAGCCAAATCGGTTAATATTAAGCCGTGCCGCAAAGTCCCTAAAAGTCCCATAAGATTAACATGGGGAAATTTTTGTTTTCGGAGAAATGGGTTTCAGGTTTCTGAAATTAAACTTAGGCAGCACATAAATGCTCTGTTTTTCCCTTTTTTGCCATACATTATTTTTGTTTATGAAGTGGAATGGTTTTAAGTATTTTTCAACTAATTAAGAATTGTTTAAACAATTTATTTTTATTTAAGTGTTTTTTTTGCACCTACGTATTCAAAGGTAGATTTTCTATGTTTGATTGGACAATTGGTCATTTTTAGGAATAATGATCTTTGTTTGAAGCATTTAGTATTCGTTTAAACAATTTATTATTATATAATTGTAACTTTTTCTTAAAAATAGGTATAAAACTCTAGTTTAAAAAAAATTTAGTTATTAATATTAATTATAAAATATTATATATATATAATATAATTATAAAATATTAATATTAATATTAATTATAAAATTTAAATATCTACGTCATTTAGATACTAGTTACTTATATTGTAATAAATCCTTATTTGTTTAAATAAATTTTTTTTGTTTAAACAATTTTTTCGAAAATAAATGTTGAAATTTCTGTTTTTCTGCAATTATTGTGGCAATTTGTGATTGTAAAGAGCAAAATTTATTGTCTAAACCATTATCGTATTGTTTCATAAATTTACTAAATATTAATCTAACATTTTATTGGAAATTGTGATTAAAAAATCTGATTTTTGTCTCAATTCAATTAAGTACATCGCTTATTGATCAATATTTAAACGTGAAGAAAATGCTTTAAATAACTAATATTTGTTTATAAAATATTTTACATTGGTCATGAAAAGTTTCTTTTCTTTAGTAAGACATCATTCTATCAAAATTACATTCAATTTTGTCTTTTTGAAATTATTTTAATAATTTTTTCCTTTAAATCACCCCCGCACACACTCGTTTGTCTTCTGAAAGCTCAAACTAAGCTTTTTTTGGTTTATGTTGATCCCGCAGAATAGCTCTTAGTATTCTCAAAGGAATGAGAAATATTTGTATTTTTTGAACGTACCTGCAAATTAAAACACAAAATTTTGCTCTCAAAAATGAAAACTTACCACATTAATTGCAAAAAACAAAAATTTCCAAAATTTATGTTTAAATTATTAAAACAAAAATAAATTGTTTAAACCATTGTTAATTAGTTGAAAAATACTTAAAAACATTCCAATTGGCAAAACAAATAATTTATGGCAAAAAAGGGAAAAAACAGGCAAAAATGTCAATTTCAGTTATTTGGGGCATTTTTGGGCTCCACAAGAGGGGGGGGGGGCATCAAAATTTAAAGTAATTTAATGAAAATGATTGATTAGAGACTCCTTAACAAATTCTTAATATCTTCTGCAAGCCATAAAATCATCGTCAAACGTTCATAAATCTTGGTAAAAAGATAAAAAATCCTTTTAAATATTTCAAAATCCTTAAAATATATTGAAACCTTTTAGAATCTTTAGCAATTTGTAAGTTGAATATCATAAAAAAATGTATACTTTAGCTAATTATTACCACTCTTGCCTTAAAAACAAAACACGTGTCCATACATGAATCTTGACCAGTTCAGCGGGAAACACGAAGTTCTCCGATCCACATCGTGAGTGCTCGGCTATGAGGTACAATCGGCGGATTCGGCTAACCTTGGGAGATTATCGGAGCTATTCGGAGTCCTTGATATAGTGTTTTGCAATTTCCTCAACTGAAGATTACAATTTCTGGTAGCGTCTATCACAGAAAATAAAAATATCACTTATTACCTTTCCTTTTCTCTTTGACTATATTAATTTGTATAATATTTATATTAACTTTTGTATCTCAATCTATTAATTCCTATAATTGCTTTTATATTATTTGAATATGCCATTATCAATTTTTCTTATTCTGAGTTTTAATAAATAAAATATCAATCTTTGCTATTGAATACACCAATTCTCGTTCTAAAGATATTAAATTGTAATCGAATATATCAATTATGAATATTGAAATATCAAGTATTATTATAAAATTTCTTTCAGTGTACTATTTTTTAATAATTTTAATTTTAATAATAATAATAATTATTATTATCCATTAGCCAAATCCCTTTCGAGGTAAACGTGACTCATTCGATTCTACCGTTTTAGCAGGGGATCA
>NC_046657.1:159631480-159646132 GCF_010883055.1 Belonocnema kinseyi
ATGTATATATATATTTAGATTGATTTAGAATGTCCGTGTTATTTGACTAAATAAAACATTAGTTCTGCAACACTGCTCCGACCCAGGGTGCTTAAATGAATTGTGCAAATCGTGCTACAAGCAGTTTTTTGAAAGTAAATGGACACTTCTTTAGAACATTCATTAATATGACGCGTAGTTTTGATTTTAATCGTAAACAATTTTGTTAATCATTAAACAATTCCATTTTCTGATCAAACCGAAAACATCTTGCCAAGCAAAATTGTTTAATTTAAAAACTATTTACAAATTTCCTTCAGACTTTTTTTTTAGTAAGGCGCATAGTTTTGGTTTTAATCGTAAAAAATGTGATTAAACATTAAAAAATTCCATTTTCTGATTGAGCCATGCCAAAAATGGGATTTTTTAAAAATGCGATCACGATGATTACAAAAACTATACGTAAATGGTCTGCAGTAAATTCTTGCATATTTTTAAGATAAGAAATTTTTCTTCTAGAAATTTTTTTCGTTTCTCGTATTTTTTTCTGGAAAATAGAATTTTTTTCAAAGCCTTAGCATAATTAAAACACGAACTATAAGTCTGTTCAAAAAATGGTCTAAAGTAAATTTCTAGACTCTTTTCAGATAAATAATTTTTGTTTGATTCTCGCATAGTTTTTCTGGAAAATGTAATATTGTTTAAAGCATTATCAGGAATAAAGCAAAAAGTATATGCTATATAAAAAATGGTATGACGTAAATTTGCGTAGATGTTTTTCAGTTGAATAATTTTTAATTTTAATTTTTTTCGCTTTTGGCATAGTTTGTCTGCAGTGGAATATTTCATTGTTTTAAAAGTATTATTATGCTTAAAACAAAAAATATTCATCTTAACAAAAAATGGTCTGAAGTAAATTCGTAGATCCTCTAGGGATGAGCAATTTTATTACGTAACACTTTTTTATTCCATATTTCTGCTGGAAAATGGAATTTTTTATTTTCGAAAAACATTTTCGATGGATAAAACTAAAACCATTGGTCAAAATAGGTTGGTGAACGAACTCGTCTTTTATTGTAAGGCCTTTCAAAAGTTTGCTAAAGCTCAATCCAGTCTGATCGGCATTTCGAGAGTTATCGTGCCTAGAGTCCAAAGACTATAAACCGACACTTTAGTAAAAGTAGATTTTTTCGTTTTTGAAAGTCCATTTTTTAAACTAACATATACTTAAAAAAAATAATAATAGAACAAAACTGCATAAGAAGGCCTGGAAAGAATGTTTCTAGTAAACAGTAAACAATACTCAAGAAAATCAATTTGTAAAAAGTAATTCGACAAAAAGAGTTAAAATAAGAGAAATATGTTTTTAAATAACACTGTAAAGATATAGCCCCTATGTGTTATCTAGCGTTCTTTTCTTCCACCGTTCTCAAAATTTCGTTTCTTGGTCAACCAAAAAGTTTTTTTCTAACTCAGATAGTCAGAAAACGTCGAAATTTGATAAAAGCCGACGAAGTCAAGTTTTCTATAAAACCTTTTCATTAGGATGAGAATGTTAAATTATCTCAGAATAATCAGCGGAAATAATTTCTGAAAACTGTTTTTGGTTAAATTCCTCCCGGCCAATCATTGGGCATTTCAGACACCAATCACTGTATGTTTAAGATCATAAATCTATCTAAGCTGATTTGACCAATGAATAAATTTCACCACATTTCATAGTCCAATAATTCATTCATTGATTGGTGCTAATCACTATGTCGTTCCAAACAATCGTTGTGCTTTCGCATTGTTGTAAACTTCTTAAAGTATAAATTATCGACCTACTTTAGCGCTTAGTTTACTGCTATCAATTTATTCTTTATTATATTCATTATTCATCTGCGTATTTTAGTATTTTGTTTGATTTCTATAGTTTTTACATTCTCATCATTTATGATTGAGAAAGTATTAGAATTGTCGGAAATTGGACATCACACTTTTTCAACGGATCTCCACGTTTCGAGACCCCCTAAATCCGAAAATCAGGTTTTCACGATGGTGTCTGTCTGTCTGTCCGTCCGTCCGTAAACACGATAACTTTCGAAAAAATGAACGAATCAAATTCATCTTTGGTACACTTTTTTTAGGTCCTAAAAGAAAGGACGAGTTCGTGAACCAGCCATTTTTGATAAAAATTCAAAAAGTGAGCGCATTTTGAAAATTTTCGAGACAACGTTTTTCTCAATTTGAAAATTCTATGTACGGATACTTATAGTATTAAAAAGAAGAAACAAATTATCCCCATGACTTTTTTCGATAAAAAGAAAATTCTCAGAGTTATAGCGTTTTAAAAAATTTTTTAATCAACTGAAAATCAAAATTTAAAGCCGAAAAACGCACGATATGAAAAAAAGTCAAGAGAAGAAAAACATTTATTTTTGTAAGCCCTACAAGATTATCATAACCAATTTTTGGATTTTCTTCAAAAATTGAAAATTCAAATTTTGATTGCACAAAAAATAATGGAAAATAAAAAAATCTATTTTGTGGACAAACTATGTAGGATACGAAAAAATATGAATTAACGAAAATGGTTATCCCAAAAAAGATCTAGAATTTCGTTAAGAATCACTTCTTTATAGTACGCGTACTTTTTGTTTTATTCGTGAAAAATAACGTTGAAAAAAATAAAATAAAAAAAAGGGGGGGCGACGACGAAAGTTACGAGAAAAAAAATTCAACAAAAACCTGTTTACAAATGTCTGTCGGAAATCGAGCGCGCAGCGCGAGTGTCACGATGAGAATGTGTACCTTAAAGCCTACAGAGCTTTGAGAAACTTAATCTTTGACTATACTTAATTAAGTAGACAATTCGGAATATGAAGACGCATATAAATACTGCCATCTAAAAGAGATCCTTTTGATAAAGTTTTTTTCCAGCATTCCAAATGCAAATAATAAATATCCGAGCGCGAAGCGCGAGGTAACCTATTATCGAGCGCGAAGCACGAGTTTTAACAGTCGCGCGCCCCAGGCGCGCTTAAACTCAGCGAGCGAAGCGAGCCGCGCGCATAGCGCGCAATGAGAATGTGCCCGCAAAGCGGGCAGATTTTTTTTCATATATTTTACAACTTAAAAAATTTCTTAAGTGGCCAGTCATTGTACTGATCACCCTATGAAGGTTCTTTTTTTCTAGAGTTGTTCTGAAAGATAGACGGATTCATGTCATTCAATAGGGGATACAAAATAGGAACATCTATTAATCCAATCTGAGCCTTATTTTATCATCCTTTAAAATCTAAAACCCAACTTGAAAATAATCTCACAGAGACTGAAATCACGCGTAAAATCATCGAGTTTTAAAATCTGCCTATAGTCTACCTGCCAGTGAGAAACCCTGTTATTGGCATTCATATGTTAATTGGTTGAGCGTTCTCACCGGCATCGTTAATCCCCGATGAAAGCTATCCTCGAAAAGTACCCTCTTAAACGGACACCCCTTGAAGGTCACGTGACCCTAGGGCCTAGTGCAAGGGGTGGGTGGGGGGGGGGGGCTATTGGAAGTTAGAGGACTCTTGAATTTTGTAGCGGGTCCGAGGTAATAGTTTAATTGTGACGTGGTTGGGCCGCGTGCATGTAAGGAGGGTGAGAAAAATTGGCCTCGATGGATTCACCACAATCGAAGCCGCTATTAAAAATCAATGATCCATGAAATGCACCGTATGTGCCGATTTTAAATCCCAGAGACCCCAAGTCTACAAAGCTACGAACAGCAGAGTTGGGAACCTTCCAGAAGGTTCCTCAAATCCCCTATAATTTCACAATCTGGATTTAGACACTTTTTCAAAAGTTGAAGTTTTTTTTTGGAAATACTCGAACAGATTATGGGCCTAGCGCGCGTTCTCGTCAAATAAACATATTTAAAAAAGTTACTTGAACTCTAGTTTAAAAAATATTTGTTCCTAGTAGGAACTCACTTAGCTAAAGACTCTCAGATGTATGAAATTGACGACACTAAGCAAAGTTATTAATATTTGAAGTAAGCAATCTCTTAAGAGTACTCTTCTCAAGTTTCATCGTCTCTCCCCTTTATTTAATGTGCCTGTACAGATGTATTACACACTTACCTGACACTTAAGGGCTCGCCCTTGTTCGGGAGAGCAGGGTTTCAGCGAGGGTGTTTTCGCGGCTGATTCGTAAAACGCAGTATTCCTGCGTGTGTGTTTGTTCTGCGTGCGTGGATGCGTTTACGCTTCGCGGCCATACGTCCGAGGGTTGGAGATGAAGGATGATACGGACTAAATCGAGCAATGAAGTGTGCTTCATTTGTGGCCTAGCGGCCTGTGAAATTTCAGCTCACTCATCCCTTATCGATTAACGGACCAACATACAATACGAAGCCCTTTAAATTTGACCCAATCGTGAGATAATGTGTCCCAGGAAATTATTCAACTTTTATGCTTTGCAAAATTTAACCCTTTCAAATTCAAGTCCCAATATTCCTCAACTTTTTGATAATTTTGAACTGAGTTCTATTCCTGTTAGGCTAGTTTAAACTACAACTTGAAAAATCAAGCAAGGTTTTGTGCCCTTTTCAAGCATTATCAAGAGAAAATGATCATCCAAGTTTTGAGCATACACCAAGTTTCAAAATTTCAAGGTGTTTCCAGAGGTTTCTGGGGATTTTAAAGGGTTTTAAATGGTTTCAGTTGATTCCGAAATCTTTAAATATAGGTTTATTATATTTCAATAGATTTTAAGTAAATTTCAAAGCACAGAAAAATACTAGGCGTGCAAAATGATGCGAGTAATCGTTCAAGCAGGGTAATATTCAGCTGAACACCCGAAACGGAGGTAAACTTTCCGTGACAGGCCTGTAACGTGCTGCCTCAAATGGAGTCCGCCGGAGATTCAGTGATTCACAAAGGAAACTTTACCTCGGTTTGGTGTAACCACCTCGCGCTTACCCTAGTTTACCGATTACCTGTAACGTTTCGTACGTTCAATTTTTCTGCAAAAGTTTGAAGACATTTCAAAGGATTTCAAGGAATTTTAATATGTTTCAAACATTTGACGGGATTTTAAATATATTTCGGGATTTCAAGTATTTTTGATGATTACAAATAATTTCGTACGATTTTACGGGATTTCAAATAATTGAAAAGCATTTAACCGTTCGAGTACACACTGGGTCATATTGACCCTGCCACCGACTTTGACCGAAAATAGCGTTCAGGCGTTTGAAAAAATAGCAGCACCATAGCCTTATAAGTATAGTTCGATGTCCCAATTAGATTTTTGGATTGTTTATGCAGCGTGCCAAGTCGTCAGTCATTTTCATCAATATGCGAAATAAATACCTTTTTTTAATGTTTAAAGTAGGACTATTTTTTTATTTTTTATGCATACTTTGAGAGGATTCTCATAAATTCGTAGATAAAAATTGTATAAATTAAAAAAGTTTATATTTTTTTCATAAAACTTCGTTTTTTGCACTAAAAAAATTTTTCGTGAAATTTTTACGTATGTTAAAGATGTCAAATACACTTATAATACTTATAATTACTTTAACATATTTGAAAATATACCTCTACATTTTTTTTAAGTAAAAAGGTTCAGTAGTTGTGAAGTTATAGACAATCTAAAAGTAAACAGGGTCACGTTGACCCAGTGTGTAGGAGATGTTCGAAAAAATAGGCGTGTACTCGAAGGGTTAAAGGAAGTGTTAGGGGATGCAAAGAATTTAGTAGAGTTTCGAAGACTATAAGGGATTTCAAGTAATTTAAAAGGATTTCAAGCAAATTTAAAGAAATTTTAAAAAATTTCACATTTTGCGAGATTTCCGGGGATTTTAACAGAGTTAAAATTGTTTCGTATATGATGAATTTTAATATTTTCGGATCATTTTAAATATTTCGCGGGATTCAGGGTGACCGGGAATTTCATGAGCCCAGGAAAACCCGAGAAATGAAGGTGAATTTATTTCTTGGCGGGGACTTTTACCAATTTTTGGAAAACAAATCTGCCTTAAGTTTGATTTCGACATGATTTTTCAATTATGATGTCATTAAGTTGACAGTAGGTAATTCGAAAATATTTTCCTTACCAATTTTAATTTTTGTGCGTACATTTTTCATTTAAATAATTTAAATATGTATTTTTAAAGACTTAAAAGCCTAGAAATTAGTGATATTTGAATTTGACAGTCTTGTTTAAAAAAAACCTTTATGGTTTATTAAACAAATATAAATTACAATGATTTTTTTTTTAATTAAACGTACATTAAGATAAGGGTCAACAAGTGAATAATAATTGATTTTACTAGTCGATTCGGAAACAGTTCAAAATTTAAGAATTTTTAAATTTCAAAATTAAAAATTAAACTGTTTCAATCGGAAAGTTTGAGTAATTATAGACAAATGTAAACACACGATTTAAACTTTAGAAAATATTTTGAATTTTAAAATAACAAATATTATTTCAGTCTAAAATATTCCATTTTTCAACCATTCAATCAATAATATATTCATAATTAAAGGCTTTTGTTAAATTAAAAATATTGTCTTAGTTTAATATTGAAAAATTCGAAATGTTTTAATTAAGAAAAATAACAATTGCCTAATATTTAGAAATATTTTATTGTTCACATAATAACAGTATAATTATAAATCGATTATTTAAAACTACACTTTAAACGTTACAATTTCAATTGTTTTAATTGAAAAAATTTAATTTACAAGTAAAATTGTTGAATTTTGATGTACAATAAATATTGAACACATTCCTAGAAAAAAATTCAAGTAAGTTAAAGAGATATTCAGAAGGTCTGAAAAGATTCGAATTTATAATTGAAAATTTGTAAATGGTTTCAAATAATTTAAATGAAGTGTCTACGTATACCGAACACAATCCGGCTATTCGTACCGAAATTTGCAAACAGCGTGCAGCCTGATTTAAAACAAAATATACATTTTTGTAGATTTTGAATAAAAAATGAAGAATTTTTTAAATAATTATGTAAGACTCCAAAAAATTAAAAACATCGTCTTAAGATTCCTAAGAATATTGAAAATTACTTTTTATTAAAAAAATAATAATTTAAAGAAACTATTTAAAAGGATTTAAAAAGATTGTCAAATTTTAATTTCACTCGTCATAAAAAAATTCGGGATATTATTGGGAAGTTTTTATGTGATTAAATAGATTTTAGATTTTAGTAGATTTAACGGGATTCCAAAGAATTTGATAAGGTTGAAATGCTTTCAGAAGATTTCAAAGGTTTTTAAATAATTTCAAAAGATTTTCAAGCTTTTCTGACAGTTGAAAGTTTCTCAAGGGACTTAAAATATTTGAAAGAATTGCAAGATATTTGAATAAATTGATATGACTGTAAGGTGTAATGAATTTTCAAAAGAACTGAAGAGATTTCAGAAAATTGGATCTGTAAGGGATTTCAGGACTTCAGGGAATTTCTAAAATTTTTATGGAATTCAAACAATTTTGTGGGATTTCAAAGAATAGAAAGTGATTTCAATAGATGATATTACTTACTTAAGTCTCTTAAATTCAGGCTCCGCCATTTATTAACTTTTATGAATTTTATTCTTCTTCAAACCACTATATCTTCTAGACTAGTTTCAACATTAAATTGTCAATAAACAAATAATGCAGGGGTTCCAGGTCTGTCCTTTGATGAGCACGTTGAACTCGCGGGTTCTGTCGTCCAAAATAAAGCTTAGGGTGATTTTTATGGCCTTATCGTGATTCATTGTTTAGGAAGGAGGGCTGAAAATCAAATTCGGAAACGTTGGTGTAATTATGCCAAGCCAATATTCAGAGCGTCTAAATGGACCGCAATGAAGCCGTCTACTCGTGAAATTCGTCCGAAAGCCACGATCGTATGTGCAAACAGCCCCCAGTGCAAACATCCCTTATACACCGAGGGCTTACATTATCTATTTCAATGTGTATACGAGGGATCCTGCACGATTCTAGTAGGGGTGCTTCTCTTCTAGTACCATATCTGTCCTCATGTACTTTTTCTCAAGGTCACAATTACGTCACACGCCTGCTCTCATCTCCACGCTTTCCGAGAGGAAAAAAATCACGGATCACGTGCCGTAGCTGATTTTGAATAGTTCGGCAGTGTTTACTTTTCTGGAATACTCCATAATACTCTTTTGTTAGAAATTGTGGATGCAGTTACCAAAAAAATCATTGTTTAGATGGGACCATTGGTTATCTTCAATTCGCTTTAGGTCCAATGTTTTAAAAAGATATAAAAGGTTTTGGGAATGAAGAAGGGAATTGCAGATTGTAAATGAGCTCAAAAGAGATTCAAATATATATAAGGATTCTCGTGATATTGTCACATGTGTAAAGTCGCGTGAGACGAAATTCTCTCAGAACAGGTTATGGTCCCATCAAGCGAGTTTTGTCCCGCACGCGACATTACATTTTTAATGATAATTTCAGAACTCTTAATGATGTTTTAATTTTCCTAGACTCATTTTAAAGCCGAGATGTCAAGCTTCATTTGAGTAATTTTGCAAATTAATGATATAGAATGTAAATTTGTTGAAACGTTAAATTGGGCACATTCGACCTGGACTTTCGCAAGTGTTGCAGCGAGTTTTCAAATATTATGCTCATTAATAATTGTAAATACAAAATTATTGTCTAAAATTATTCTGCAAAATATAAATATTAAAATATATTAATATGGTAAAATGAAATAAATTTGAAGCTGTAGAAATAGAGACAATTTACGTCGTACAAAACTTTTTCCAGTAAATATCTCTGACAGATAATTATTTTAAGAATAATCTCGGCCATAAAAGTCAGACAAATCGAATACTTGGATGGGGCCTGTTTAATGGATTCGAGCCCCGATTAGAATTTTATTATCGGAAGAGAAAGAAGCATGAGAAAAGAGAAACCAGAGTAGCATATGGTCCCATTAAGGTAGAGCAGTTTTCGAGCATTTCCCTTCGCTTTTGAAGTTCTTGGGATAAAAGGGGCCGCTATTCTTGAGTTTACTTGACTTTACCCCTCCCACTGTTCTCCCTTGAGGGGTAAACTCTTCTTCCTCCTTCGCATTCCTCCCACTCTAAATCCATCTCGCTTTTCTGAGAGTAGACTGCTGCGACAGGAAAGGGAATCTCCTTTCCTTCCAAATTTTTTGGTACTTAAATCATTTTTTCTCTTACGAAAGTATTCATCGCTCTTGAAATCTGGTGTACAAGCCTTCATCAAATATTTTTGAAATCTTTAAAATCTCTGTAAAATCTTCGTAATATTTGTAAAATATAAAATATTTTGTGACATCTTTTGAAATCCCTGATATCTTACTGAAATCTTAGAAATGTTTTGAAATATTTTTTAAATCTCTGAAATCTTAAAAATCTCTGAAATCTTTGTAATCTTTGTAGAATATGAAATATTTGTGAAATCTTTAATATCTGAGTGACATCCTAGCCAGCTTTGAAATCTTGGTGAAATTTGTTTGGAATCTTTGCAATATTTCTTAAATCTTAGGAACCTTTTGAAATATTTGTGAAATCTTTTGAAATCATTTGAAATAAGCGAAATTTTTTGAAATCCTGAAATCTGCTGTATACTCAAAGGCTAGCTCAAAAGTCGAGTGGTCAACTCCTCGCTGTGCATGTAGAAAAAAAATTTCCTATAAATAATTTTTTTCTTTTAAACTTACTTAATGTTTCATAACTTAACTATTTTTTAGAAAATTCGTCTATTCGGTTGGAAAATTCACCTGTTTTGGTTGAGGATTCTACTGCTATGTTGAAAATTCGTGTTTTTGGTTGAAAAGTAATCTCTTTAAATGAAACTCTATCTTAATGGTTGTAATTTTAACTAGGAGTTTGTTGAAAATTTGGATTATTTTGTTGAATTCAACTGTTTTTGATTGAAAATTATAATATTTTTGGGTAGAAATATCAATTATTAGATTTTTCAATTGTTTTTTAAAAAATTCGTCTTTTTGTCTAAACATGCAATTTTTTAATTGAAAATTAATCTGAATTTCAGTATTTGGTTAAAAATTCGAATTTTTTGGTAGAAAATTAATCTTCTTGGTTGAAAATTTTAATTGTTGTTGAAATATCATATTTTTGTTTTGACAATTCATTTATACAGTAGGAAACTCGGCTTTTTGGCTAAAATTGGAACTTTTTGTTTGAAAATTAGTCTGTTTTATTCAAGGATTCTACTACTCGGTTGATTATTCATATTTTTTGGTTGAAAGTTCCACTTCTTCGTTGAAAATACATTTCTTTGGTCGAAAATTTAACTATTTTTTTTAAGATTTATTATTTTTTTAATAATTCATTTTTTCAAGATTCATCACTTTAGTTAAAAAATCATTTATTTGTCTTTAAGCTATAAGGCTGGAAGAATCTAGGCTTTCCTTCTGCTGGCCCTCGACAGGTTATTGTCGTATGCTACTTGTCTTACATTATTTATATACTCCATTTTTAGCACTATATTTTTTAATTAAACTAGATAAAAAGCTTTATTCATAAAGATATATTTAAAAAATAATTTCTATCAATTAATTATTTTCTTGAGGGGACCTTGTAAAGCCCTCGACAGGTAAAACGGGTAATACAGATGTGAGTACAAAAAAGTACATTAATGTTCTTATGCTTAATTTTATACTTAAAGTTTAAAAAGAACAAATTAAAAAAATTACCTATATGCAAACATTAAAAAGTTTTCTTTTTTTCTGAAAGAATTAAAAATATTTGGTGTCTTAAAAATTTGAATAGAGTTTTTCTTACAGATAAATTTAATTTGAAATCACGTAAGTACGTTTAAAAATCATATATAACAAAACCGAGCTTCAAAAACCTCTTTTCCTAATTTCTAAATTATCGGATGAATGCCGTCAAGCATTTATGATACTGCATTCAGCGTGGCATAGTAGCTCTGGGGATTAGGCGTTCGACTTATAAGCCTGCGGTGCGTGCGTTCTCGGCGCTTGCGTATATTTTAATAAACTACTTTTGTCTTTAGTTATTAGTAATAAGTCTTTTCTAGTAAAATTTAACAATAAGTTTAGTTTCAGAATAACGTGCAGAGTATAGTTGATAATCGAATGTCAATAAAAATACGAGAAAACGGAGGAGCGTTTGTCAGAGGCTACAGAAAGGTGTAAAATCTTTAGATTAAACTTTTGCAAAGAAAATGTATTTTACAATTGGATTAATATTCTCCTTCTTTGAATCAAAAATTTCTGGTAATAAATTATGGCAATGTGCTGGTTAAACTTGAATACTACTGGAACCATAGCATCACACTTCAGAATTTAAAGCATGATCAATTTTTAAATATTTTTATAATATTTTATTTGAATCAACAAAATAAAAAACAATAGCATATTATTTTGAATAATATTGTGTAAGGGACTATCTAGGTTCTATAAGGACCCTATTAATAGGGCCTTATTGGGTTGTCTACTGATGACCTCGCTAGCTGAGCATGACGCTTTCGCTTGCGCCCTTGATAGATTGCCACTTTAGGGTCTCGATAGAAAATAGGAAATCTAGACAGGGCCTCTTAAGAACCAAGTTATAATTTCTAGCCGGGAGGTAGGAATCTGGTCACATGTTCCGCTCATCACATAAGCTTAAAATTATATCTTACATACGATCTTACAATTGCCTGTCTAAAAAGGTTTCAAAACATTTTAGAATATTTGAAAAAATTTCACTAAACTTTCAAATAATTCAATGATTTCAACGAATGAAAAAGATTTTACAAAAAAAGATTAAAGAAAATGTCAGAAATATTTCAAAAGATTTCATAGATTTCACGAAAATTTCGAACATGTCATAAAGAGAGCAAGGATTTCAAAGATTAGAAAAATAGTATAGTAAACCGTTTTACAAAACATTTAAATGGTTTCAAGCGAACACAAAATATTTCAATAGTTTCATAAAAATTTCAGAAGATTTTATATAAATTTCACAAAGATTTCAGATTTAAATTATTTTAAAGATTTCAAGGATTTCAAAGTTTCAAAGATGATTTATGTTCGCAAAAAGTGGAAAATTAACTTATTAACGATTCTGCTTTCTTTGAAAATTATTGGCCAATAAAAAATGAAGTAGCTGATTTTTTACATCCATAATGAATGGTTATTTCATCATCTGATGTAAAAAAAAGGGACCTGGAAAACTTGTCTTCTTGACCTGGAAACCTGGAAAAGACATTGAATTTCGTTCCAAAGAATCGCTGGACACCCTGATTTATGTCCGCAAAAAATTAAGAATTTGTCTATTTATGATTTTCCTTTCTTTAGAAATTTTCGGCCACAGTAAAAAATGAAATGGCTCATTTTTTACATGCATAACAAACTTTTATTTCATTATTTAATGAAAAAAGGAGAACTGGAAAAACTTGATTTCTTAACCTGGAAACCCTTGAAAAGACCTTGAATTTTGTTTCCAAGAATCGCTCGGAAAATAAAAAAATTATTCAAGGTAAAGTCAAGGAATTTCAAAACTGTGATTTTGTAGAAATCCTGTTATGGTCCGTACTTAAATTACGCAAGAGCAGAAGGGGGGGGGGACATTCTGTTATGTTAGGGGGGGGGGGTCGTAATTTTTCCAAAGTCCCAAAAAAATCTTGTTGAAGATTATCTTTTTAATTATAATTTTTATTATTTGGTTGAAAATTTAACAATTTTCTTAAAAAGACATCCTTTTTTTGTTCTTTTTCAACTGTTTTGTTGAAAATTTGTCTTTTGGGTTAAAAATTAAATTCTTTTCGCAGAAAATTAAGCTTTTGTTTAAAATTCATATTTTGTTGCTGATAAATCAACTAAAATCTTTTTTTGGATGAAAACTATTTTTTATGAAAATTTGTCTTTTAGATTTAAAAGTTCATCTTTTTACTAAAATATTTAATTTTTATTTGAATGTATTATTTTGGTGTTAAAAAGAGAACTGAAATATTTTGTGGATGAAAATTCAAGTATTTTTTTGAGCATGTTTAAAAATTAAAAATGCATCTGTTTTAAGAAAAATTTCATTCTTCTTATATAAAAATTAACTGTTTGGTTAAAAGTAAACTGTTTTGTTAAAAAGTCATACTTTTTAGTTGAAAATTCTATTTTGTTGAAATCGAAGTATTTCGAAGAAAATTTACTTTTTGCTAAAATTTATATTTTGGCGTTGAAAAATGTTTAAAATATATATTTTTATATTACAAATTAAACTGAAATCTTTTTTTTTTACTCAACTATTTTTTTCAAAATTGATCTTTTTCATTTAAAAATTCGTCTGCTCTAATCGAAATTTCATTTTTTGTATAAAAACGCAATTTTTTGGTAAAATTCTTCTTTACCTGAGTATTCAACTATTTTGTTTGAAAGATTTTGTTGAATCACGTTTTTAAGAAATCCTTTTTTTCAAATTTATGTTTTTATTTGAAATTTCATCTATTTTGATTAAAATGTAACTATTTTATTGAAAATTATTCTATTTTAATTGAAAATTCAATTACTTGGGTAAAAGTTCAACTACGTTGTCAAAATATATTATTTTTATTAAAGGCTTATGTCTTTGTTTGAAAATTTAACTGTGTAGTGGAAAAAGCCTTTTTTGGTTTACTATTAATTTTTTAACTAATAATGTAACTTTTCCATTTTTTAAAAATTGATATTTTTAGTTGAAAACTCTCCTTTTTTGGTAAAAAAAAATAATTTTCTTTGTTTGAGATTTCATTTTTGTTGGGTAAAAATGCATCAGTTTCATGGACAATTAATGTTTTGCTGAAGAGATAGATTTGTTTGAAAATTCTATTTTTATAGAGAAAATTGGTCTTTTGACTTAATGGTTCAACAATTTAGATAAAGTTTTATTTCTTTCGTGAATGAACAATCTTTCTTTGTTGAAAATTCGTCCTTTTGGTTTCCAAATTCTTTTTTTTTTGTATAAATTTAATCTTTTTTTATGGAAATATAAACTGAGAAATTGTTTTGTTGGGAATTTATCTTTTTAGGTTGAAAATATTATTTAAAAAAAAAACATCTTTTAGAGTAGCAAAGAAAATTTATTTTTTGAAATCAATTAAAAAGTTTGGAAATTGTAAAGTATCTGAAATACTGTTTTATTCCGTTCATAAAAGATTATATGTTTAAAATATTACAAGATAAAAATACTGGTATTTCAATATTGATGATCAAGGAAAATGAAAAAATAGTCAAGGAAAAATCAGGGAATTCTTAAAATGAAGTTCTCGGACTCCCTGTCTAATTCTACTAGCAATCACTACTAAAATATTTCCGGAAACTAAAAATTACGTACAGTAAGTGGGGTGGAGGGTTATACATATTTTGTTGCGGTTCTTACCGGGGGGGGGGGGGGGGGGGGGGTTATTAGAGAGGACCTATGATCCGTTACCTCATTTAAGTACGGCCCCTTAGATGAAGGTAAAATAAAAAACTAAAGAAAGTTTTTTCAACAACATATAGCTTAGAGTGGCTAGAGGGTGAAATGAAAATGTCACTGTAATAAAGTACGACTTTATTGTGATTCGATTATCACGTCGATAATTTTGTGCCGCGGGAGATCTCTGGGTGGGGTATTTTAGTATGTAGTTTTGCGAGTTGCACCGACCGTGGTTCTCTCGAGTTGAGATATACACTATACGGTCGTTGGGGCTTGT
>NC_046657.1:159646142-159673559 GCF_010883055.1 Belonocnema kinseyi
GGGGGGGGGGGGGCTAAGCGGCGGAGGTTGGTACTAAATCTCACCCTAAGCATCCAAACCGACCCACCCCTAACTACGCTACTACTGCTCCTGCCACTCCTCGTTCAGTGCTTTACATTGGCGTAGTCACTTAGGGGATTACGCCTTCATACGTCTCGGGCATTACCACTTATCTCCGGAAAGTGTCAATTTCCGTAAGACCATCTTTATGACAAATCTTTACAGCCTTGAATCCTCTTTTCAAATCATTTTCCAAAACCTAATGTTTCTCGAAGCTCTATTTTATTCCATTCTATTCGAAAAGACTCAATGTAAAATACGATTCCTATTTGCAAGTTCCTGTTACCGACATGTACCGCCACATAGAAAACCGGGGAGGGTTTATTCCCTTTTAGGGTGTTCATTAGAAATTTATATTCCTTTTACGGGGCTGCTACAGGTTAGGGAATTCCAGACAGTTCGGGAAAATCAGGGAATTTAAAACTGGTCAGGGCAAGTCAGGAAATTTTAGGGTAAACCTGAAGGAGTCTAGGGAATTTTTGATAAACTTTCGTTGAAATTAATTTTCTTATTTTATTGAAAATTTATCGATTTTATTGAAATATATCCATCTTTTTGGTGCAGTCGATCTTTGAATTATTAGATAGAATATTATTTTAGAGGCCTAATACCAGTGGTTATTTGATGTTTGTACGACAGAGGTCTCTGTATTGTACGGTTGATAAGTAGAAGAATTACTACTATATCATAATCAATTTTTTTATGCGAAATTTATTGAAAACGCGAGAAAAATAAGTTCTAAAAAATTCACTGCGGGCTGGGTTTGAACCAATAACCTCCTCATTACATATGAGGGGCGTTACCGATTGCGCCACCGCAGCACCAACAGTGAAAATTTTAGAACTTGTATTTCCTTAATTTCGATCGAAATTATTTTTCATAGATGTTATTATTTTAAGGCCAGTTGTAGGGAAATACAAGTTCTAAAATTTTCACTGTTGGTGCTGCGGTGGCGCAATTGGTAGCGCCCTTCACATGTATTGAGGAGGTTGTTGGTGCAAACCCAGCCCGCAGTGAATTTTTTAGAAGTTATTTTTCTCGTGTTTTCAATTAATTTCGCATGATAAAAATTGATTATGATATAGTAGTTCTTCTACTTATCAACCGTACAATACAGGCACCTCTGTCGTACAAACATCAAAGCACTGATATTAGGCCTCTAAAATAATATTCTATCTAATTAACCAGTCTAACCGAAACTCTGTTTCAAAACTTGATTTTATTTATTAGGTTGAAATTCCTATAAAAATTCAAATATTTGGTGCAAAATTTATTTATTTTGTTAAAAATTAATTTTTTTACTTAAAATTTTACTATTCTATTTTAAGCTGAAAGTTATGCTTTAGATAAAAATTAATAAATTTTGTTCAAAATTCGTTTATTACTTTTATTTTTGGTAGAAAAGTAATTTCACTAGTTGAAACTTCATTTTTTTCGTCAAAAATGGATTTTTTGTTGTTGAAAATTTAACTATTTGGTTGAAAATTGATTTTTTTGTTGTTGTTTGAAATTGATATTTTTTAGTTTAAAAGTAATGTATTGTATTAAAATTTTTTGATAGAATTATAATCTTCTTGGTATAATGACTTTATCTTTTGGGTTACAAATTCAACAATGTTGTTTGAAAAATGATTCTTTTTGGTTGAGAAGTTAACGCTTTTGTTGGATATTCGTAATTTCATGACTAATTCATCTTTGTAGTTGAAAATTCATTTCTATGGTTGAAAATTTATATATTTTGTTAAAATTTAATCTTTTTTGTTAAAAATTTATCTTCTTGATGAAAAATTTAACTATTTGTTAAATAAGTTTATTTTATTTGGTGGAAAATTAATTTTTATACTAAAAATTTAAATATTTTGTTCAGGAGAACAGTTATAGCTTTTATGTGAAAATTTTAAAATTTGTTTAAAAATTCATTTTTTTGTAGGAAAGTAATCTCATCAGTTAAGACTTCATTTTTTTGGTTATAAATTAATTTCTTTGTTTGAAAATTGAACTATTTTGTCGAAAAATTGTTCTTTGTTGTAAACAAATTTATGTTTTTTAGTTTAAAAGTAATGTACTATATTGAAATTCTGTCTTTGTGGCAGAATTTTAATCTGCTTGGTAATTACTTGATCTTTTCGGTTGAAAATTCAAAAAAAAATAAATGTACTCTGTTCGGTTTTAGCTAAAAATTCAACAATTTCGTTAAAAATTCGTTTTTTAGTAGAAAAGTAATCTCATTATTTGAAACTTCATTTTTTTGCTTACAAATTAACTTCTTAAGTTGAAAATTTAAATGTTTTGTTGAACAATTTCTTTTGCTGTTGTAAGCTCATAACTTAAAACTTCCCCTTTTTGAATAAATATTAATTTATTTGTTTGAAAATTGAACTATTTTGTTAAAAAATTCTTTTTGTTGTAAAATATCGACGTTTAAAATTTTTAATTCATATATATTGTTAAAAAATATATCTTTTTCGGTGGAAAAGTAATCTTTTGGGTTGAAAGTTCAACTATTGGGTTAAAAATCCCTTTTTTATTGAATATTCATCTTTTTAGTCAAAAATTTATTTCCCTGGCTTAAAATTTAAACATTTTGTTGAAAATGCGTATTTTTTATTGGAAAGTTTATCTTTTCTAACATTCTAAATATATCCTTTCCCTGGTTAGCAATGTATGTTTCTTTTCTGTTGAAATATAAAAAAAATGAAAATTTATTTTAGTTTAAAGATTTTTATGATGCTTTAAAATTTACTTTTTATGATTAACTTTTATGACAAAGATGTAAGCCATTTAATTACTCTTTGCTTCCGTTTTAATGCTTTGACAGCTGTTGATTTCTTCAAGTTTGACATTTTCAAGTAAATTATTTATAGAAAATAATAAATTTAAAAGTACTGAAAAAGTCTTAAAAATTCAATAAATGTATTTCCGTTCTAATTCGAAATTTAAGATTTTTTTGTCGCCAGGTATACATTTTTTATTTTATTTATTATAAAGAACATTCTCTTTGGGTTGAAGATGCAATCATATGCATGTTATTCTACGAAAAAAATGTTTTTTCGCCTTTTCGAACTTCGAAATTCGGTATTCAAAATACAGCTTTGACATGAAATGTCATAACCGTTCGGTAAAATAATTTGTCTGGATCAGAAAAACGGGAGCTTTTTAAAACTGGAAACGACAGGACATTTTTTCTGGCTGGGATTTTGTTTATTCAAAGTTTTAGCAGAAAAACTAGTTTGTTTGTATTTATTGAAAATGGCTACAGTACGAATTTTTCCAGTTAAAGATTTACAATTTTATTTGAAAATTCATCGCTTTGTTTGAAAATGTACACTACAGTGCAACAGTTTTTGACCACCTCTTTTTGATGAGTGATTAGGTTTTCCTTATTTTAATTATGTCAGAGCTATAAGCATTCTTTTCAAAGGGTTGAATTCTATCAAAATTCGGTTTAAAATGAGCCCAGGATAATGGCAATTCGTCTATTTTTTTATTAGATATTGCAATAATAGTGTAAATTTCAATGTTTTCTTACATTTTTCAATGTTCGTAGGCTCATTTTGAAGCTATTTTTTCACCGTGTCACAACGGCTTATGAGTATAAATTGTAAAAATTGTCTTTTCGAAATGCATAAACATTCGAAGTTGTAACAAAAAAGTTGAAAAATTTTGAAAACATCTTATCTATAGTCAAATCAAAATTAATAAATATATATTTTGAGAAAATTACATAGAAAATTAATGATTGCATTTTTCATATATTTTACCAAAATTATTTTGTTACCAAAAAGAATATTTCAATTTTTCCAACTGTTTTGTTACGAGTTGAAGTACTTGCAATTTGATAAAAATATTTTTACAATTTACACTTATAAGCCGTTATGACACCGTCAAAAATAGCTTCAAAATGAGCAAAAGAACATTGAAAAATGTTGATTATTTCGGAAGTTATTGAAAATTTATGAAAACATTGAAATTTACACTATTTTGCAATATGTACTTAAAAACTAGATAACTTGGCTTTACCCTGGGATCATTTTATACAGAATTTCGAGAGCAATGAACTCTTAAAAGAGAAAAGTTTTTAGCTCTGGTATAATTAAAACCTTAATTTCTTGAACTTGCAACTAATTGTTTTAGTTGTAATCTCATCTTTTTGGTTTAAAATTCAACTAGTCCAGTGAAAGATTTATTATTTAAGTTGAGAATTCCTCAGTTTGGTTGAAAATTAAACTATTTGATTGAAAATTCATTTTTTTCAAAATGAATCTTTTCAATTAAAAATTTAACTATTCCAGTTTTTGTTGAAAATTGATATTTTTTAGTGGAAAAATTAAGTATTTGTTTCAAATTCATTTATTTTGTAATTTTTTGCTCTGTTTTGTTAAAGGATGTTTAGAATGAACGTCATGAATTAAAATAAATGTTTGCATTAAACGACATGTAATAATATTTTATTTTTGGAAGACCGGGAATATTTGACAAACTTGACAGGGAAAAAGAGGAAAATGACCAGGAATTTGAAATCTTTCGTCCAATATCCACCCTGGAATTAATTGCTTTTGAATGAAAGCTCGTTCTATTTTCAATCTCGACCTCGTCCTTACTTTTCTGTCATTTCTAACCCGATTCCGATTTCCAGCTGGCCTCTGCATTATTTATACTTTTTCCAATGTGATTACGGCGAAACAATCGCGTCGCATCGTGTTCCGAAGGAACGATGGGACGCGCTTAGATTATTCTCGATTAGCCTTAATCGAAACCGCGGTATATACGCGTATATATTCCCGATCGATGCGTCCAAATATAGATCGGCTTAACGAATCTTGATCATTCGCTTGGTGTATCGGGAACATCGAGTAGCCTCTCTTACCACAGAAGCACTTTACGAGCAAAGCGTAAACAGACATGCAGCCAATCCGTATCTGTATTTGTGCGTGCTGTATATTCCAAGAGAACGTGCAGAAGACCAGTATCCTAAAATGGAAACGAAAGGAGGACACCGTATTGGGAAAGATGTACCTCGCTCGCGTCTGGTTAATTTTTTTCGATAAATGTATATTATCCTTTCCGGTGCTGAATCAACTTTCTCGAAAAGCCCGAAACGAACTGCAATCGCTATTGACAAAATTATTTATCAAACTATGTATTCCTCATATATCAGAGAGCAAAAACTGGTCGTTTTAATTCACAGAAAAAACTTGAGTTTACGAAGCGTTACGGGTAATTGTTCAAGCAGGGTAATATTCAGCTGATTGCACCAAATGGACGTAAACTTTCAGCTGTTACAGGCCTGTAACACGCTGCCTATAGCGGTGTTGACCAGAGATATCTGCTATTTGCCACGAAAATTTTACCTCAGTTTACTTTGAGCCAGGTTAAATGTTTTTCGACAAGCGTGTATTATCCGTTGCGGTACTGGATTAACTTTCTCGAAAAACCCGAAACGAACTGCACACAGTAGTGACAAAATTATTGCTCAAAATATGTATTCCCCAATATCAGAGAGCAAAATCTGGTCGATTTAATTCACAGAAAAAAACTGAGTTTACGAAGCGTTACAGGTAAGTGTTCAAGCATGGTAATCGTCAGCCGATTACACCAAATTGAGGTAAACTTTCAGCGATTACAGGCCTGTGACGCGCTGCCTCTAATAGTGTCCTCTGGAGATATCTGCGATTCACCACGGAAAGTTTACCTCAGTTTCCTTTGAGTTTGGTTATTTTTTCTTGGTTAATTATTAAAATTGGTTCATTTTTATCCGTTCCAGTGCTGGATTATTTTGATCGAAAAGCCTGAAACAAATTGCACTCAGTAGTGACAACATTATTACCCCAAATCTGTTTTTCCTACTATCAGAGAGAAAAATCTGGTCGTTTTAATTCACATAAAAAACTGAGTTTACGAAACGTTATAAGTAATTGTTCAAGCAGGATAATGGCTGATTACATCAAATTGAGGTAAACTTTTCGCGGTTATAGCCCTGGAATGTGCTGCTTCTAGTGGTGTCTGCCGGAGATATCTGTGATTCTCCACGGAAAGTTTACCTCAGTTCGGTTTACCCACCTTACGTTTGTTTACCGCGCTTGGCCGATTACCTGCAATGTTTCGTACTCTCAGTTTTTTCTCTCTTTGTGTAAGTTAAGGCACATGAATAATACCCCAAAAATACTTTCTTGAATTCTAATTAAAATGTTTATTTTCTTTCACAAGGGAAGTCCAGCAATTGTGCATTTTAAGGGCGGCTCATAATTTTTGCAATGAATAAATCATGACTCGGCTTCATAGCCGGAAGGTGGTGTGATTGATACTCGCTGCCCACCCTCTTTTATTTATTATTTATTACAATAATTTTAAAACTAATTTCTTTCAATGAGCTTCAAAAATGATGCAAATAATACTTTTTTAATGGTTTTTTTTTCGGAAAAACTGACTTTTCTATAAGTTTAACATGATTCTTCCGAACAAATTTATTTTTTAGGAAAGTTGTACATTTTTTTCATAATGTTTACCAATTATGTTTAAAGTAAAAAGTATTAGCGAGGTTTTTTAAACAAAAAATTGAGTTTTTTGTGGAAAATTTTTTTTTTTAATTTTTCGAATTACTCTTTGACCTTAATTTTATTATTCCGAATCACTATTGGGAAGAATTTTTATTTACCCAAATTGCCATTTGTCATCATTTTCATTTTTGCTGGACGTTATTTACTCCAATTTTTAATTTACTTAATTACCATTTTCCTCGTCATTTTCCTCGTCATTTTCCATATCGTGCATTTGTCACCATTTGCACAATACCTCATTTTTATTATAACGAATGACTATTTGGCATATTTGTTACTTGTGTGAATTATTTTTTGTCCTAATTTTTATTTTTTCGAATTACCATTTGGCATAATTTTCATTTTTCCGAATTACCGTTTGCATGGTGACCCCTGGTTAGGGAAAATCTGGAAATCTTGGAAAGGTCAGGGAATGTTTTTGATCAGGGAAAATGAGGGAAAGTTCAGGGATTTAAAAAAAACTGATAAAAGTCAGTGAATTTATTAAACGAAACAAATAAGAACCGTCAAGTATTATAAATTCTGATAACAATTTATTCATGAAAATTTAATTCTGGTCTTTAAATATTATTAGCCAGGGAATTTTCTAAAAAAAAACCCTGTTGTAAGATTGATATTTTTCATAAAAGTTGACATCTAAAATACCAATAAACTTGATTTTAAATGAAAAAATGAATTCCGACTTGTAGTCATTTATAGGCCAGAATCGGAAAATTCGAATTTTCACCTGAAGGCACAATTTGACATTTTCTAACAAATTTGCTGCTGCGTCTACGGAGAAAAGTATCCTTAATCCAACGAAACTCTTTTCGAATTTGAAAATTTAATTCCAAAGAGTCTACTTTATTTGTAGGCCACCATCGGAATAGTCATGTTCTCCTCTAAAGCGGAACTTTAAAAATTATTGAGTTCGGAAAAATAAAAAAAACTGGTCAGGGAGAAATCAGAGAAGAGTCAGGGAAACTTGAAAAATGAAGCTTTGTGACCATTCTGCATTTTCCATATTTTCCAGTTTCTCGATTGATCATTTTCCCTATTTTTCATATTTTCGAATTACCGTTTGGTATTATTTTTATTTTTCCGAATCGCTATTTTTTATAATATTTGTTTATTCGAATTATCATTTGACACCATTTTTATTCTTCCGAATAGCCACCTAACCTAAAATTTATTTACATAAAACACCATCTGGCATAATCCCCACTTTACTTCACCTAATCGGCATCTCACCGAAATGATGTCAAATGATAATTGGGATCAATGAAAATTTGTGACAAATGGCGATCCGGAAAAATAAAAATGATTCCCAGTGATAATTCGAAATAATGAAAATTAGGTCAAATAGTAAATATAAAAAACCAAAATCAGGTCAAACGGTAATTGGGAATGATAAAAATGATTATAAATGGGAATTCGAATAATTGTTAAGTTGATTCAAAGGAAGATTCAGTAAGTTACATTAAATCGTATTATTTTATCTTTATTCATTAATTTATGTAAAATTAAAAATAATGTTGTTTTTTTGCGACATTAAATTAATATCTTTTCAAATCCTACGAATAAACCTAGAAAGTGATATTTCGTGAAAAATACTAGAATTTAATTGAATTTATTCAAATTTTCTTCCATTCATTCCAATGCATTTGAATTCATGTAATCGTATGTGAATGAAACATTCAGTTGATTACCCTCTAATTGAAATAATTACAATTCTTCTCATTTTCAATTAAATTGACCTAAAATTCAATCGAATTCAATTGAATATACTTGAATAGAACTGAAACCGTTTTCAATTAATATTGAGATCAATGTAGTTAAAATTAACAATTTGGTTACATATGCTTGATTTCAGTTAACTTCATTTTGAATTTAGAATTAAGTGGAATTCACTTTGAATCAACTTCAGTTTACCTACGTATACTTTGAATTCATTGGACTTCACTTGGAGAAGTTGAATTTACTCTGAATTTCGAAGAAATTTAATTTCAGTTTGAATATACTGGAAATTCATTGGAATTTACCTTAAATTTGATGTATTACTCTGAAATTGAATGGAATTACTTTCGAATTGAAATTATTACCCCATAATTCAGTTGAATATACTAGGAATTCATTCCAATTCATCTTAAATTGAATATGTAACTCTGGAATGCAATGGAATTCATTTCGAATTGAATTTACTACTCTAGAAGTCAGTTGAATATGCTCGTCATTGTTTGGAATTTGCCTTAAATTTAATGTAATACTCTAGCATTTCGTTGAACATACTTGCAGTTCATTGGAATTTACTCTAAATTGAATTTATTACTCTAGAATTCGATTAAATTCACTTCAAATTGAATTTATTACCCTAGAATTCAGTTGAATATACTTGGAATTCATTGGAGTTTACCTTAAATTGAATCTATAACTCTGCAATTCAATGGAATGGAATTCATTACCGTGAAATTAATATAAATATACTTGGAAATCACTGGAATTAACCTTAAATTGAATGTATTTCTCCAGAATTTAGTTGAATGAACATTTAATGGATTAGTAAAAAAATCAGATGTGTATACTTGAATCCATTGGAAGATACCTCAAATTGAATGTATTACTCTTGAATTCAGTTGAAAATATTTGGAATTCGTTGGAATTTACCGTAAATTGAATCTATTACTTTGGAATTTAATGGAATTAATATTAGATTGAATTGATTACTCTAGAATTCAGTTTAATATACGTGAGATTAATTGGAATTTACCTTCGATTAAATTTATTACACTAGAATTTAGATGAATATACTTGGAACTCAATGAAATTTATCTTAAATTGAATGTTTTACTCTAGAATTCAAGGGAATTCTCCATGAATTGAATTGATTTCCCTAGAATTCATAAAAAATATAATTTGGTTTCATTGAAATTTACCTTAAAATGAATGTATTTCTCTAGAATTTAGTTGAATGAAACCTTGAATTGAATTGATCGCTCAAGAATTGAAATGAATATACTTGAACTTCATTGGAATGTACATCAAATTGAATTTATTGCTCTGAAATTCAAAGGAATTCACCTTGAATTGAATTGATTCCTCTGGTATTCAAGGGAATTCTACTTGAATGAACTTGAGTGAATTAAAATTGAGTTTGAATTCAAAGCAATTAAATAGAATTCTGTTTAATTCGGCTCAGTTCTTTTTAAATACATTTGTGTTCGTTTACCATACAATTATTTCATCTTGCATTTATTTTGTTGAATTTTTCTTAGAAGTTCTAAAAAAAATATCAAAAATAATTTAAAATTTGAAAAAATGTAAAACAATATGTAATTGTTTCTAGATTTTTAATACAATTTTGAAGCAATGGCCGGCAATTTTTTTCTTTGATTAAAGCAGCCACTCTGAAATTTCTACAGTCAGATTTGGAAAAACACACTTTTGTGGTTTAGATTGATACGAACCATATAGCGTTGACTATCTTGACCTTTCTTACCGAATGCAATTTCCGAATTTTCAATAGCAATTGCAGCGCTTCCGCGAATTAGCGAAGATCTCAATCTATCCCATTTTCTGACCTAATTCCCTTTTTTCCCTCTTTTTTCACAAAGTTGCGATTCATTATTTAAGAACCGCAAACATAAATTCAGGACATTTGAAAACAAAATCACGTACATTGAAAGCTTTGAAAATATTTTCTGAACGATTAATTCGCTATTTTTGTAAATCTGAAGAACATCATTGTCGGCGATTTCTTTGCTGACGATTCAATCGAGAAAAGAAAACTTGAAAGATTAATCAATTTTTTAATTGCAAATTAAAAACATTTTTATAACGGGAAGAGGCTATACGGGCCAAATTGATCTAAAACCAGAGGAATTGAGGAGATTTTTCGAGAAAACAGAGCAATTCATTTTTTGAATAAAGTTAATATAGATATTAGTATTAAACTCAAAATGGAATTTTCAAATTCCTAACATTTCAAATAAATATAATGCATTTTAGAACCAAAGACATGAATTTTCAACGAAGATGTTGAATCTTAAAAAAAAAATTAATTTTGAGAAAGTTGAATTTTGAGCCCAAAAAGATTAAATCTCAACGAAAAATGGAATAGTTTTGATATTTCAATCAAACTATATTTTTATTTTAAATCCAGAACGGTTGAATTCGCCCACAAAGGCAGACCTCTCAAGAAAATAAATTATTTTTCTAACAGCTTGCTGAATATTCAAGCCAAAAGATGATTTTTCAAAAAAAAAAACAAAAAAAAACTTTGAATTAAATAGTTAAATTTGCAACAAAACAGTTAATTTTCAATCAAATAGTTGAATTTTAAATCATAAAAGATGGATATTTAACAGAATTGTTACGTTTTCAACTAAAGAGATGAATTTGCAACTAAAATTATGAATCTTCAACAACAACAAAATCAATTTTTAACAAAGTAATTCAACTTTGAACCAAATAGTTGAAGTAAAAAAATTTGAATTGTAAACAATAAAATGTAATAGTTTGGACATTCAAACCAAAACACTTTAATTTTAAATTGAAAAACAGTCGAATTCATCTATAAAAAGATCAAGTTAAAAAAAGTATATTTGTCAAATAAAAAATATTTTTCAATCAAGAAATAAAAAAAATGGCAACCAAATAGTTGAATTTACAACCCCAAAATTTTAATTCTTAACCAAAATGGATTCCTAACAAAATTGTTGGATTTTCAACAAAATAAAGAAATATTCAACCGAATAATCTAATTGCCAACTAAAAAAGATTATTTGATTTTCCTATTTTAACTTTTTCTTTGAAAAGTAATGTTTATTCGTTGAATTCAATTGTTTTTATTTAAAATTTAAATATTTTGGATTGGAATATCAACTATTACATTTTTCGCTGATAATTCATCTTTTTGGTTGAAACTTTAACTGCTTAGTTGAAAATGGAGCTACTTTATGAAAATTTGATTTTTTTAGTTGATTCGTTACTTCTTTTGAAACACATTTTTTGTCCAAATTTAATTCATTTGGCTGAAAATTAATTTTTTTAGCTGAAAATTTAACTATTCCATGTTTGATTGAAAACTTATCTTCCTCAGTTGAAAATGTAACAATTTGGTAGAAAAGTCTTATATTTCGTTAAAAACTAATCGTTTTCGTAGAAAAAATAATCTTTCTTGTTAGGAAATTTATATTTTTAGTTGAAAATTGAACTATTTCGTTGAATAAACTTAGTTTAATTTGTTAAAAATTAATTTTTTCACTGAAAATTTAAATCGTCGATTTTAAGTTGAAAATCAATCTGTCTTATGTGAAAATTCTAATCATTTGTTGAAACTCGCCTTTTAAGCGTTGAAATTCATTTATATGCAAGATTTTGCATGAAATTTATCTTTTGAATTTATTATTTTTTTTGTTTTAATCGAAGATTCATAACTTTGGTTAAAAATTTAACTATTTTACTGAATATTCGATGATTTTTTTTGGTCGAAAATTTATTTTTCTAAAATCTAAACACAAAAAACTTGTCTTGATCCAACGTTATTTCTGCCGAGGCGTCACTCCTGAATTTTTTTCCCTTGAAGATGGTTGTCTTTTCTCTGGAAAAAAAAGTATGAAGATATAATAAAATAATTTCTGTATTGAGTGCAACTTTTCGTGTGGTAGAAAATAAGTTTTTGATGCTCGTAGAGATCTGAAGTAATGATTAGAAGGTTTCCCCATGGGTGGCTATAATCACTAAACTAAGTGATTCCCTTTCCTGTTGAGCTTACTTACGCCTGTGGGGTAGTAACCCACCCCACACAATACCCTGCCGCTCTGCAGTTAATGTGTTCCAGGGGAGAACCGACCCAGCCCCTTTTGCCTCGTTCTGCTTCCCCTCGCCTCGCCTCGTCTCGTCATGCCTTGCCTCTCGCTCGAATGAACTCCGTTTCTCTCGAACAATCTCCCAAACGCGCCACCTATAACAGATCTCGGCTGCAGTGCCTCGCTCCTTCCTGAATCGCGTATCTTTGTTTTAGAAATTAGATCCGGATTAGCGAATCCACCCTTGCTGTATTAACTATTACCTTTTTGCCGACCCGCTTACTCGACCTCCGGAAATCCAAAGAGTGGCTAAAGCGAACTCTTGTTTCGGCTTTAGAAGATTCTATTGAAACCTGTTCGTATTAAAGGGCTTTCTCTCACAAAAGACTTTTTCCTTTCCCCAGCTCTTTTATTGAGGAGTGACTATTTTCTTCGCCACAGAATTCGACTGAAAAGAGGCTTTTAAAATGACGATTAACTTTCTTTTCAAAAGAATGGTGTTTGGAAAAATGGTATCTTGTTTCACTCTCTCTACTCACCTGGAAAATCTAGAAAACATGAAATTGTCAAGGAATTTTTATGTACCAGGAAAAAGCTGGTAGTGTCAGGAATGTTTTTTTTCAGTCAGGAGTTTTTTCCTAGGGAGTGCTTAATTTTTTTGTTTCAATTTTATTATAAAATTAAATAACAATGTTTTTTTTTATTTGCAAAAGTAGCTCTATATTACTGGATTCTGAACATTCGTTTTTTTTTTATTAGAAACTAATTTTTTCAAATAAAAATTTAATTTTTCTAATTTTGGTTAGAAATTCATCTTTTTCGTTGAATTCTACTGTTCTTGTTTTAAAATAAAAATATTTTTGGGTTGAAATATTTCTATTGAGAAATCACCTTTTTGGATGAAAATTGAATGGCTTGTTTACAAGTTAATCTTTTTTCTCAAAAATTAATTTTTTGTTCGAAGATCATAATTTTATTTAAAAATTTGTCTCTTAATTGAAAATTGAACTATTTTGTTGAAATTTTGTTTATTTTAAATTATTTTTAAAATGAAAATTTAATTGTTTCAGTTTAGACTTGAATTTTGTTGTTGCAAATTTGTTTCTTTTTTTGGTTGGCAAAACTTTTGTAATACAAAATTCATCTATTCCCGCTGAATATTCCATAAAATTAAAAATTCATTTCTTTGGTCAACCTTTTTTTCAACTCAAAATTCAACTATTCAATTTTTGCTTGGAAGTTTATCGTTCTCTGTTAAAAATTCACGTATTTTATTGAAAATTTAACTACTTTGTAATAAAATCATCTTTTTTGGTCAACAATTTACCTGTTCATCTGCTCAATTGTCATCTAATTATTTTTTGAAAACTTCGTTTTTTTACAATTAATTTTTTCAACTGAAGATGTAACTACTCCAGTTGAAAATTCCATCATTTTAGTGGAAAATTCATCATTATGGTTCAAAATTTACCTATGCCGTAAGAGATGTGTCTTTTCGACATAAAAGTTCAACGTTTTGGATGCATTTTTTTATTAACTGAAAATTCTTTCTTGATTGAAAGTTCAATATTTTCCTTTAAAAAATCATCTATTGTAGAAAATTAATCTTTTTTTGCTAAAATTGCAACTGTTGGAATAAAAAGTAATTTTTTTATCGTCGATTTTCAACTAATTTTGTTAAAAACTTGTCTTGTTCTGTTGAAATCAACTGTTTTTGATTACAAATTAAAATATTTTTTAGTTGAAATATAAAATTTGTCATTTTTCTTTGAAGGTTCAACTACTTAATAGAAAGTGGAATTACTTTGTTAAAAATTCATTTTAACTGAAAATATTATTCCATTTGTTGTCGAAAATTTATCTTTTTCAGTTGAAAATTCATGTATTTTGTTGAAATTTCATATTTTTTGTTAGAATCATAATTTTAGTTAAGAAGTCATTTTTTTTCGTTAACTAATCCAGTTAAATATTCCATTATTTTAGTTACAAATTTATCTATTCAGCTAGCAAAAATCTGGTCGAAAATTTAAAGATTCAAATTTCTTGGGTTTTAAAAATCGGCTTTGGATAGTGATTAAAAATCGAATTTTGAATTTTTTTTTGCAAAAAGCTTGTTTCTAAGAATCTAAGATATAGTGATGCTGAATGAGAATAAAGTATCAAAAATGAGATTTCGAAAAAATCCATTTACAATTTACAATTTGTATTGAATAATTTAGGATTTTTTTGCAACAATCCAGTTTTTGTTCATCTTGTTCTTTACAGCTACCCTTAAATTCAAACATGTACAAATTATGGCAAATTGTAATTCCGTAAAATAAAGAAAAGAAAATTTATGAGATTTTCTCTTCTAATATTCGTATTTGCAGTTAAGTGTTGAATACTTCAAATGCAAAATTCTTCAGCTATGAAAGTTTGAATTTTGTACTTACAATACCAGATGCAATTCTTGCACGATGGGAAATGAGCGGGATTGTTTTTCTTGGACTTCAATTATCACTCAGTTTTGTTTTCGTAAAAAGTTAACACTAATTTTATATATTTAACTGTTATAAAATTATTTCGAAATTTTTTAATATTGATTGATTAATTGACCAATTTATATCTGTTTCCGTTTCAGGTGAGTGGAAAACAAATTTATATTTTGATCGGAATAATTTCGTACCACATAGATAAGTAAGTGGTAAGCCTCCTTTTTCACGGAAACTTCTATAAAAAAAACCTATTATTTTTAAAAGCTGACAAATATACTTGTGTCAAATTTACCAGGTCTTAGTAAAACCAATTTCTTTAAGCTCTCAAATTCCACTTTTTTCTGAACTCAAAAAATGAGTTGGAAGTTCTTTCTTCAAAAACCTAGTTTTACATATAATCTATATATAATTTAGGGTGTCTACTTGTCCGGGTAATTAGGAAACCGGGAATTTCGTTCACCGTGTTCTTTTTAACAGTTTTTTTTTCATCGAAATGCGAAAATAAATTAAAATTTTTTAGTCTATTGTGAAAGAAACATCTCGTTTAGAAGAAATCTTGATACAGAATAATTAGTTGGTTATCAAGATAGACAGAATAAGTAAAGAGGTTTCTAGACATCTTTTTTAGACTTTACCAATTATTTTCTAGATTGTAAGGATCAGACTTTAATATTTTGAATAATTCTATAAGCTTTTTATTTCGTTTCATACTAATATAGAATATGAAAGTATAAATTTTTGTTATGATATTCAACTTACAAATTATAAAAATTTTCTGCGAAAATTTCAATATTAAGTCAGTTTCAGAATTGGAAATGTGAAAAATATTTCAAAAGATTTGACAAGGATTTCCAAGTTTTCACAACAATTTCCCGTAGGTTTCGAACATTTCATAAAAATTGCAAGCCTTTTCAAAGATTTGAAAAAGGCATGTACAACAGATTTCAAAGACTTCACAAAGATCTCAAACATTTCCAAATATTTTTAAACTTTCAGAAAATTTTAAAGGTCTTAAAAAAGTATAAGTAAACTATATTTCTAAAATTTCGAAAGAATTTAGACAGATTCAAAATATTCGAGTGATTTCAAATGATTACGAAGATTTCAGTAGGATTTCAGCAACATTTCAAAGATTCCACTAAGATTTCGAAAATTTCCAAAGATTTTAAAATTTTCAAAAAATTGTAAAAATTTCAAAAAGGGTATAAGTGAACTAGATTTTTTTAAATTTCAAAAGAATTTAGACAAATTAAAAATATTTAAAGATTTCAAATGAATACAAAAGATTTTACCATTGTTTCTTAGATTTCAAAGCTTTTAAAGGATTCCAAACGATTTCAAATATTGCAATGGTTTGATTCGCAAAGATTGTAAGTACTTGAAGAGATTTCAATGAAACCATTGAGATTTTAAAAAAATGTAAAGATTTTACAAAGTTTTCAAGGATTTCACACATGACTTATGTTCGCAAAGAATTAAAAAATTATTTATGATTCTGCTGCCAATAAAAAATACAAGGGCTTATTTTTTACATCAAAAACAATCTGTTATTTCGTTATTTTATGTAAAAAAAAGTAGACCTGGAAAAACTTGACAGGCTGGCCGCTGGACCGGGAAACCGGGAATGACCGGGAATTTCATGAGACCGAAAAAAACCACGAAATGACAGTGAATTTATTTTTTGACCGGGAATTTTACAAATTTTTAGAAAAACGTCTGTCCAAGTTTTATTTCAACAGTTTTTCAAATAATCAGTTGAATTTTGATATTTTTTATCATGATATCATTGAGTTTATAATGCGTAATTCAAAAATTTTTCAGTTACAAATTTTCTATTTTGGATTTTAATTGTTAAGCGTGCATTTTTCATTTTAAGAGTTTTAAAATGCAGTTTTGAAGACTTACAAAATAAAAAATTAGTATCGTTTGAAATCGACATTTTTTGATAAAATAAATACCTTTTTGGTTGATGAAACAAATAAAAAATATAATGGCTTTTAAAATTGAACTATGCATTAAGGATTAACAATTGAATAATAATTATTTCACAAGACAATTTAAAGGCAGTTTAAAATTTAAGAATTTTTAGATTTAAACATTAAAAATTAAACTGTTTCAATTGAAAATCTAAGTATTTAAACAGAAGTAAACGCCCGATTTGAACTTTTTTTAAACTATTTTCAATTTTAAACTAACTTCAAACAAATATATTCATACTGAAAGGCTTTTATTAAATTAAAAATATTGTATTAGTCTAAATTTGGAAATTTTTTAATTAATAAAAATAACAGTTTTAATTGTTCGATTTGAAGAATTTTAATTCGCAAGTAAAATTATTGAATTTCGATGCATAATAAATATTAAACACCTTTAATTCCTAGAAAAAAATCGAGTATCTTGAAGAGATATTTAGAAGGTCTGAAAAGATGCGAAATTAATTTAAAATTTGAAATGATTTTGAATTATTTAAATGAAGTGCAAAATTACGAATATTAATAACAAATTACCTAATATCTATTCTATGTAGATATGTTTCAAGATTTTGAAATAAAATTTTAAGGCTTCTTCAAGGATTCTTAAACTATTTAAAATGAAAATAATGTAAATTTTAATTGAATATGTATTCAATTTATAACAACATTCAGGATGTCCGCTGGACCGGGCAACCGGGAAATGACAGTGACTTTGTTTTTGACCGGGAATTTTAAAAATGTTTAGAAAAAATGTATCCAACTTAAATTTTAACCGGTTTTTAAATGATTAGTTAAATTGTTGTCTTTTGCAATTATTATATCATTCAGTTTAGAATGCGTAATTCGAACATCTTTGAATTGAAAAATGTTCCATTTTAGATCTAATTTTCAGACGTATACATTTCAATTTAATCATTTTTAAAATGGAGTTTTAAAGAATTCAACAATTCAAAGAAAAAAGGTTTGAAATCAAAGAATTTGGGAAAAGGAACTTCTAGTTGATCAACAGTGAATATAAATTAAAATAATTCAAAATTAATTTAAAATTCGAAATGTTTTCAAATAATCAAAATGAAACGTCTACGTGTATCCACAAAATCCGGCTATTCGTACAAAAATTTCGGTGCAAATAGACCATATATATTTTCGAAGATTTAAAAAAAAAAATTAGAAACTTTTTTAAAACTTTAAAAGGCTTCAGAAGAATAAAAAACATTTCCTAGGAAAACAGAAAATTATTTTTCATTTTGAAAAATTAATTTTAAAAGAATATTAATAAAGATTCACAAAGATTTACAAAATTATCAAAAATGAATGTGGCAGATTTGAATAAAATTGCTTTAATTTTACAGGATTTTAAACAGAATTTCCGAAAAATTAGATTCATTTTAAAATATGTTTAGAACCTCTGAAAGAATTTCAAAAATAATTTAAAATTCGAAAAAATTAAAAAGTTGTTTCAAGTTTAAAAAATAACATTTTAGAGTATTTTAATGATTTTTAAAGTATTTAAAATAAAAATAATTTAACTTTTAATTCAAGAAGTGTTCTCAGTTTATTCTTCAACTTAGATCATTGAAAGTTTAAAATTAAGGAGTTCCACTACCTGGGCTTTAATTTGGATTTTTTATGCTCTTTAGTGTTCGAATTTTTAAATTTCATTGAACGTGAAAAATGTTTGCAACCCGGGGAAAAAACCGGGAAATAACTCGGA
This sequence comes from Belonocnema kinseyi, assembly GCF_010883055.1. Lineage (NCBI taxonomy): Eukaryota > Metazoa > Arthropoda > Insecta > Hymenoptera > Cynipidae > Belonocnema > Belonocnema kinseyi. The sequence continues at coordinate 159,664,707 of NC_046657.1, forward strand.
ATTTTTTCTTTGATTAAAACGGCCACGCTGTGAGGAACTTTTTGATTTTTAACATATAGCCAGAGCAGCAAGCAATATTAATTTATTCGTGTGCTCAGACCCAGTTTTCCTCCTCGAGAGATCCTCCCTCGGCGCGGCGGCGGGTGAGGCGGGCGCCGAGAGAATTTTTTCCCGAATACATCGGTAGCGACAAAGAAGATTCCCGGGTCATCGACTTCTTCTTCCGACGTATCTCTTATTTTCTTTTTGCCTTCTTGCTTCCCTCATCCCGCGAGTGCTCTATTCTCTTATTTCCTTTCTTTCTGTATCCACGGAACACATTGGAGAATACGAGCTCAACAATGGTGGATGCTTACCTTGCGACCACTCAGTTTACTCAGTTGGCTAAGCGAGGTTACCTAATTATCAGTAAATTGTTCAATGACGAAACATTCGCCGGCAGTCGGCACTCGGTGAACGCTCCCCCCTCCCCATTTCACACTTTTCTCATACATTTTTTTTCTCGCCGCGTGTCGATATTTTAATTGACTGTCACGGATGACGAAGTCAGTATTGCCTTCTTATCTCGACACAAAAACAAGCGAGTCAGAAAAAGAATTTTTCGGATTGGCTTCATTCTGAATCGCTTTCGGAATATGTGGGTTATCGATATTCAATGGTTGGCCACATGATTAAGCGACAAACAAATTCTAAAATAGATATTTCAGACTTTACACTATTTCCCCGATTCCCCTCTTTTCTCCCTTTTTTTAGGAATTCCTCGTTATGGTCTGTTTTCCAAAAACGTTCGCTTTTTCTAGTTTTTTTTTCGCTGAAATGCTTTGTTTATGGGGTGAGGGTGGGGGCTAAAAACGAAGGCATGTAAGAAAGGGATGGGGATTATAAGTGGAAATAACATTACGAACTTAGATAACGTCTAGAACTTTAAGCCCAATAAGAAAATCCAAATATTTTGTTGGGTAAAAAAGTTTGGGTAAGGTACGAACTTGGCACGAACTTAGATAACGTTTAGAACTCTAAACCCAATAAGAAAATCCAAATCTTTTTTTTTGGTAAAAAAGTTTGGGTAAAGTACGAACTTAGATAACGTTGAGAACTTTAAACCCAATAAGAGAATCCAAATATTTTTTTGGGTAAAAAAATTTGGGTAAGGTATGAACTTGGTACGAACTTAGATAACGTTTAGAACTTTAAACCTAATAAGAAAATCCAAATATTTTTTTGGGTAAAAAAGTTTGGGTTAGGTACGAACTTAAATAACGCTTAGAACTTTAAACCCAATAAGAAAATCCAAATCTTTTTTTGGGTGAAAAAGTTTGGGTAAGGTACTAACTTGGTACTAATTTAGATTACATTTTGAACTTTAAACCCAATAAGAAAATCCAGATATTTTTTGGGTAAAAAAGTTGGGGCAAGGTACGAACTTGGTACGAACTTACATAATGTTTAGAACTTAAAACCCAATAAAAAAATCCGAATCATTTGTCGGGTAAAAAAGTTTGGGTAAGGTAGGAACTTGGTACTAATTTAGATAACATTTCGAACTTTAAACCCAATAAGAAAATCCAAATATTTTGTTGGGTAAAAAAGTTTGGGTAAGGTACGAACTTGGCACGAACTTAGATAACGTTTAGAACTTTAAACCCAATAAGAAAATCCAAATCTTTTTTTGGGTAAAAAAGTTTGGGTAAAGTACGAACTTAGATAACGTTGAGAACTTTAAACCCAATAAGAAAATCCAAATATTTTTTTGGGGTAAATGTTATTTTTTTTATCGAAAAGGTTTCTATTGTATTTTCGGTTCGGACTTGATCTCGTTTTGTTAGTAATTATATTATTAAGTTTAAAATTTAATTATTTTGTCGTAAATGCAACTGCATTGTTAAAAGGTCATCTTTTCTTATCAAAAATTCAACCTCCTTGTTAAAAATTAACTTTTTTTAGTTGAAGGTTCATCTCTTTGGTAGAAAATTTATCTAGTTTGCCAAAAATTCGCTTCATGTTTTATCGAGAATAAATTTTTTAAATTGGCAATTAAACTATCCCATTTTTGGTTAAAAATGTATATTTTTTCAGTTAAAAATATAAGTATTTGGTGGGAAATTCACGTATTTTGTTGAAAATTCGTCTTTCTTGGTATAAATATAATCTTCTGCATAAAAAATTTATCATTCTTGATTAAAAATACAATTTTTGGGTGAAATATCAACTCTTACATGCTTCGTTCAGAATTAATCTTTTTTAGTTGAAAAGTCGATTATTTGACTTTAAGTTGAACTACTTTGTAAAAAAATGAATTTTTCTTATTAGGCATTCATAGTTATAGTTAAAAATTCAACTAATTGCTTTGAATTAACCTTTATGTTAAAAATTCTACTCTTGCGTAGAAAATTCAATAAGTTTGGTAAAAAATTAAACTTTTTGGTTAAAAAATCATATTTTTGGGTTGAAAATTCAACTTTTTTTTAGATAAAACGTCTTTTTTATCTTAAAATTGAATAATTTTGGTTAAAGTTCATGTATTTTGTTCAAAATTCTTCTTTACTGGTAGAAATTTAATCTTCTTGGTTGAAATTTATCCATTTTGATTAAGAATTCAATTGTTAAGTTGAAATGTCAACTGTTACATGCTTCGTTGAGAATTCATTTTTTTTAGTCGAAAAGTCGATTATTTGAGTTAAAGCTGAACTACTTTGTATAAAAACTTATTTTTCTTATCAGGCATTCAAAATTATAGTTAAATATTAAATTATTTGTATTTAAATATACTTTTATGTTAAAAATTCTACTTTTTTGTAGAAAATTTATCTTTTTGGTTTGAAAATTCAACAACTTGTCAGAAAATCAAACTTTTCGGTTGAAAATTAAACTTTTTTTGATAATGTGTCTTTTTTAATTTAAAATTAAATAATTTTGCTTAAAATTCCTGTATATTAGATAAGATGGAAATTCATCTTTTTGGGTAAAATATTAATCTTCTTGATCGAAAATTTAACTATATTGTTGAACTTTAATTTTTTTGTTTAAAAAATTATTTTTTGTAACCGAGTTTTTATTAGAAAATGTATCGATTTCATTTTTTGTTAAAAGTTCATCTCGTATATTGTATAACTTAAAAAATCAACTATTTGGTAAAAAGTTCAATTATTTTGTTAAAAATTCATCTTTTTGGGTAGAACATTAATCATCTTGGTCCAAAATTTAACTATTTTGTTGAATCTTAATTTTTTTGTTTAAAAAATTATTTTTTTTTAACCGAGTTTTTATTAGAAAATGTATCGATTTAATTTTTTGTTAAAAGTTCATCTCGTATATTGTATAACTTAAAAAATCAACTATTTGGTAGAAAGTTCAATTATTTTGGTAAAAAATCTTCTTTTTTGGGTAGAAAATTATTCTTGTTTGTTGTAAGTTCAACTTTTTGGTTGAGATTTCAAATATCTTATTAAAAATTAATCTGTCTTGATTGAATCTGGTTTGTCAAAGTCATCTTTTATCGTATAAAAGTCATAATTCTTTATTGAAAATTTGTCTTCCTTGATTATGAAGTACCTTTTTTGTTAAAAATTCAACTGTCTTTGAAAAATTCCTCTTTTTGGCTTGAAAATTCTACCATTTTGTTAAATATTTAACTATACTTTTTAGAAAACTCGTTTTTTCTGTAAAGTTTATCGATTTCGCTGCTAATGCGACTGTTTGGTTGAAAATAATTTTTTTCAAATTCAAGTATTCTGTTGAAAATTCCATACATTTCGGCTTGATATTTTAGGAATTTAAAATATTTCGTATTGAATTCAGTGTGTTTTCTACATTAACTTTATTTTAAAGATTTTATATACGTAAAATACGTCTTTGACCAATGGCTACTGGAGAAGAAGTTAAAAAAATCCCAAAATTGGTATCGTAGTTTATAGATGGTACATAATTTGAAGAATTTTCCATGTAATAAGAAAGTGGCTTGGCGCCGCCAGACCTTAAAAAGAAGTACCTGGCGGCGCCAGGCCCTGACATGCCTCAACTACACCACTGCTCGAAGGTGTCAAATTTTGCTTAATCATTGAGGAAGGTTTTTCTATAACAAAAGAAAAAAATTGGCCGCTTTCAATATGTATCAAACCTATATTTCTGTCTTGCAGAAAATCTAATTTTCAGAAAATTAGAGTGACCATCAAAATGTCAATCAATGTGTTCACGAAAAACTTTTTAACTTGGTATTGTTATAAGGGTGTCTGACGTCTGCTCTGCCTGGTTGAAAATTTGTCTTTTTTAATAGAAATCAATCTTTTTGGTTAAAGATTAATGTTTTTTGTAAAAAAATTAATTGTTCTAGTTGAAGATTCGCCAGTTTTTAGTGAAAACTCATCTCTTTATTTGTAAATCCATTTTTTTAACTTGGTATTTTTATCATAGTGTTTGGTGTCTACCCTACTTGGAAAGCCTTGAAATCCTTAAATTGTAAGGAAAGGTCAGGAATTTTTAAAAAAGTTTCCACAGTTTTTCCAATGATTTTTTTCGTGACTGAAGAATATTTCTTAGTTAGAAATTCAACTACTTTATTTCTCAATCTTTTCTACATAATTTTTTCAACTGAAAATGTATCTGTTTTATTTGAACATTCCATCATTTTAGTTGTCAAGATATAAAAGGTGTTAGAAAGCGATGTTATTTGTCTGAGTGTTGTAATAATTAATAATTAATACAATGAATGAGATAATAAAAATGTCATACTTCAGACTATGGTCTTTTGTTAAACATATTTTTTCAACTATAAATGTAGCTATTAAATGTTTGGTTGAAAAATTATTATTATTTTTAATTCGTTCTTTTGTAGATATAAATCGTCTAGGTTAAAAATTGAATTTTTTCGTTGAACATTCAATTAATAGTTAAAATTCCGTCTTGTTTTTGTTTCAAATTCGGTTTATCATTTTAGTAAAAAGTTCATCACTTGGTTTTAAAATATAATTATTTGTTTGAAAATTGTTTTTGTTGTTGTTACCAATTAGTTTTGTAAACTAAAAACTTTATATTCCATCTTTTTAGTTGAAAATTAATTTCTTTGGTTGTAAATCCATTTTTTTAAAAAACGTACTTAATTTTTTTGTTTAATTTCAATACAAAATTGAATAACAACAATTTTTAATTCGTAAAAGCACCTTTATATTACTTTATTTAACTATTTTGTTAAAGATTAATTTTTTGTTTGTTTGAAATTAATTATATTAACTGAAATTTAACTATTCTAGTTTTAGTTAAAAATTGATCGTTTTCGAGTTGAAAATTCACATCTTTTATTGAAAATTCATTTATTTTGTTGAAATGTCGTCCTTTTTGACAGAAAATTAATCTTCTTGGTCAAAAATTCATTTTTTGGTTGAAAATTCAGCTGTTTTTTCACAATTAGTACTATACCTTCACTTAAAACGTAATTTTTTCAGTTGAATCTTTCATCATTTTAGTTATAAATGCATTTCCTTTGTTAAACTTTTTTTTCAACTGAACATTTAGCTATTTAATGTTTGGTTTAAAAATGATCCTTTTTAGTTGAAAATTCGTCTTTTCGGTAGAAATCAATCTTCTTGGTTAAAAATTAATGTTTTTGGTAGAAAATTGAATTGAAAACTCAGTTTAAAAATTTAAGTATTTTTTAAAGGTTTTTTTTTGTTGATGTAATTATTCCAATTAGTTATTCCATTATTTTAGTTGAAAATTCATCTCTTTCGTTGCAAATCAATTCTTTAAATTGAAATTAATTTTTTACTTAAAATTTAACAATTAAAATGTTGTCTTAAAGTCTTCTTTTTTTACTTGAAACCTCCACATTTTGCTAGCAATTTTTTAAATTTTTTTTATCTGAAAAATCTTTCTTAGTTGTAAATATGTACTTCGGTTCGAAAATTTATTTCTTTAGGTTAAAAATGCAACTATTTATTGGTTAAAAATTCAACTACTTGGTTGAAAGTTGAACTGCTTTATTGAAGAATTAATTTTGTGGTTCAATATTCATCTCTTTGGTTGAAAATGCAACTTTTTAATTTGAAAATTTGTTTGTTTTAGTTAAAAATTGATATTGATAAATTGAAAATTTAAGTTTTCGGTTAAAAATTAATTAATTTTTTTCATAATTTCTCTTTCTTGGTAGGAAATTATTCTTCTTGTTTGAAAATTTATTTTCTTGGGTTGTAAGTTCACCTATTTTTTGTAAAATTCAACTTTTTGCTTGAAAATGATATTTTTTGTTGGAAATTAATATTTTTTGTTTGCAAATTAGCACAGATCAATGATTGAATTATATCTTCGACTTTGAAAGTACAGTTATTAGCTTCCAAATTATAATAAACTATATGATGATTGGCCTTGGCCCACAAATTTGTTTTTGACATTATTTATGCTCATTATTCATAAGACAAAGTGACAAACCAGAACTATTTACATGGCCTACATAAAAAGTTTAAACAATTTTGAATAATTTTTCGCAAAAATATTATCCATTTACTTTTAGAATAGTGCGGTCCATCATAGTGTTTTCGCTTTATGACGTTACCGATGATTAGCCACCTATTTATCGATAAAAGATCATAATTTTAAGGCTTGGATACTACTTTCTAACTGACCCAGTTGCTAACCTAGATTTCCGAATAGGCTGTTAAATACTTTAAAAACATAGATAAGAAGCATTGATGCTTCCAGATGTTCGTAAATTGTCGGTAGCAGGGAAGTACGACCCCCCCCCCTTCCTGTAGTATATATTGTTAAGTAATGCAATTTTTTTCAACAATCAATTCAGTTAAATTCTTATAAAAATATAAGTTCGAATGATTTTAAGATTTTAAAATAACATTTAAACGTTTCTGATTGAATGAATAATTGTCAGCTTGTACTGATTTTAAAAAATTCAACTATTCTAGAATGAAATTACTCAATTTCATTTTTGAAGAACTGGATATAGCAATTGTCAGTGTCCAATCGAATCCAATTGTTGATTTGTTTTAGCCGTATTAAAATCAAAATAATTTCAATTAAAAACTCCAAAAATTAAAAGATTTCAAACTTAAAGAATATAGTTGCAAATTTCTATTTGAAAACTTGACAAATTGCAAAACTTATAAAATACTGAATTTCAAAAATGTCTAGAATTTTTTGAATATCTATAATAAAGTCTAGTTTGAAAGAATAGGCAAATTGTAATTTAAAAGTGTGTATTGGATTTTGAAAATGTATTAAATATTAGAGATATTGAAACTTATTGCAGCATTCAAAAGTAAACATTTTCAAATTCGAAAAATTTTCAATTGCAATACATGAAAGCTCCTAAATTTAAATAAAAAATTAATTAAACCTTGTAGATATGTAAATATTTTTTAGTAGAGACGAAACATCTGATATATGACTGAGCAAAATAAATATATATTCTCTTTTAACCTGAAACAGAGAAAAAATGGTTTAATTATTCATCACTATAATATTATATGCAAAAGTGGGCACCAAAAAAATTTTAAGTGAAATTCTCTGCGATTTTCCCCTGGCCAAATTTCATTTTCCCTGGCTATTATTTTTCAAAGACTAGCATATTAATCTTGCAAATTTTTTAACATATGAAATTTTCTAAAAGGAATAAAACAATATTTGGGTTTAAAATGTTTAAAAATTGTATTTACTTATTTCAATCAAAAAGGTTACTTTTCTACCATAAAAGATTAATGAACAATTTAGCAGGATGAATTAAATTTTAAACTGGATCGTTAAATTTTAAACCAGATAATTGCACTTTGTACCTACAAAGGTGAATTCTCATATAAATAATTGAATTTCTTAAATGACAGTTCAAGTTTCAACACAAAAAATATGAATTTTCAATCAAAAAGGACGAGTGTCCTGTTCAAACAAAAACATACGATTATTCAACTAACTACGTTAACTTTTCGACCAAGAAATATGCAGTTTTAACCAAATACTTGAATTTTTAAATAAATAATTAAATTTTTTACCAAGTACTTAAATTTTCCATCTACTAAGATGAATTTTCAACCAAATAGTCAGATTTTCAATAAAAAAATATTAAACTTTTATCACAAACAATTGAATTTTCGACATCGAAAAATTAAATTTTAACCAAACAGTTCCCTTTACACCAATCAAATGGTCGAATTTATAATAAAAATTTTTTAACGAAATAGTTAAACATACAACCAAAGAGTTGAATTTTCAAAAAATAATTAAGTTTTCCACAAAATATTAAAATTTTTAACCTGCAATGACGGATTAAAAAAATTGAATACTTGATATTTAAACCAAAAAAGATTAAACTTCTAACAAAAGAGATGAATTTTAAGAACAAAAATGGAAAAGTTACATTTTCATTTAAGAAAATTATTTGATAAAAAATAAAGTTGCATTTTTAACCAAAAAGATGAACCTTGATCATGATGAAGCTTCATCCAAAAATTAATTTTCAACAAAATAGTGCAACTTTCAGCCAAAAAAATTAACTTTCAACTAAAATGATGATTCTTGAACCAAAAAATTAAATCAATTAGTTCAATTAGCTCAATTTTCAACCAAAAAAGATGGATATTCAACGAATAAGGTAATAGTAGAAATTTCGTCCAAAACATATTTTTATTTTACATAAAGAACAGTATTAGGTAATTTTGGGGATCTGAGAACAAACTATAACGGAGATAAATTAGTTGGTCTATGCTTAGAAAGGGGTCTGTTTATTACAAATGCTTGGTTTAGGCATAAAATGATCCACATGTACCAGGTGTATACATATGAAACCGGTATTGCCATCTAGCGGCCAGTAGGCACACTTGTAGGCACTGTCGGAACTTACCATTTGTGCTAATTGGC
>NC_046657.1:159673659-159744761 GCF_010883055.1 Belonocnema kinseyi
CGAGGGCGCATACTTTGAATAAAATATTTGTTATCATTCTCTTGAAATGAATGTGTTTTTTTCTTGAAAAAATACCGGTTTCATATGTATACACCTGGTACACCTGGTCTGAAGGAAATAGCCGCAGTATAATTGACTTTGTTGTTGCGGATGAAAGACTAAGAGAGTTAGTCAAAGATACAAGGATCATGAGGGGTCCTGAATGCAATACTGATCATTTCCTTCTGATCTCAAAAATTAACTTAGGTCGGGGATGGAGAAAAAAGAGAACCAAGAAAGCAAAACAAACGCGAATCAAAATTGAGAACCTACAGAAACCTTATGTGCGAATAGATTTCCCAAATAAGATAATCGAAAGCATAGATAGGGCAACATGGGAGGACCGTATAAAATCAAAGATATAGAGGGCGCCTGGACAATGTTACGGGATATCCTTGTTAGATGCACGATCGAAGTGTGTGGTACCGCAGTTGTAGGAAGAATGTCTGGTGATGCGTGCTGGAATGATGAAATTCAGGATGCCCAAAAAGCAAAGAGAGAAGCGTACAAGAGAACTTTGAACATTGCAGGTCTTAGCAATGAGGAAAGAAATAGACGTAGAAATGATTATAGACTCGAAAACGGGATACTCAAACGATTAGTTAAGGGAAGTAAAGATACAATTAGAGCAGAAGAAGAGATGAAAATACAAAACGACTTTAAAGGAAGCAGGAAACTACTTTATAAAAAAATGAAAGGAAACAAAAGTGCAGAATTTGTCAACATGAGAAATAGTAGGCGGGAAATGGTATATGATGCAGACGGAATACTAGAGGCTTTCTGAGACTATTTTAGGAGACAATTCGGGGATGTGTCACTGAGGTTAGGGATATAATTAAGAACTTGAAAAACGGTAAGGCTGCCGGGGTAGACGGTATTAACGCTGAAATGCTTAAACACGGTGGCGCGTGCATACCACATAGACTGTGCGAATTGATAAATTTATGTTTCGAGATGGGAGACGTCCCAGACGATTGGAAAAAAGCGATTATCGTACCAATACACGAGAAAGGGAGATAAAAGCGACTGCAATAATTACAGAGGGCTTAGCTTATTAAGCACCGTAGGTAAAATATATGCAAAAATACTTATTCGTAGGGTAATGAAAATAACAGAAGCAATGATTTGGGAAGTCCAAAGTGGGTTTATGCCAGGAAGGTCATGTACGGATCAAATATTTAACTTAAGGCAAATAACAGAAAAAGTTTGAGAGTAGGAAAAAAACTTTTCTGTTTATTTGTTGGCCTAGAAAAAGCTTTTGACAAGGTAGATAGAAGTAAACTTTGGGAAGTCCTGAAAGAGTATGGAGTCAATGGATGGATCCTACAAGCTATAAAAACGAGTTAGACAAGGATGCGTTATGTCTTCATGGTTATTTATATTATTTATGGACAAGTGTTTAAGAATGTCTCTCTTTGGCGAAGAGGGTGTGGATCTCGAAACAGTAAGGGTACGTGGGTTAGCGTTCGCAGATGATAAGGTTGCTATGGCAGAGTCTATCGAAGACTTACAAAGAATGTTGAATAAACTAGATGCAAGCATGAAGAGCATGGGCCTTAAAATTAACGCAAATAAAACAAAAACTATGGTGTTCGAAGGAAAGAGTGAGAAAACAGTATGCAATATTTTATTAAATGATGAGAGAATTGAACAAGTTAATAAGTTTGTATACATTGGTAGCTTATTTACTAGGGACGGGAAGATAGATGAGGAATTAGATAGACAAATAAATGAAGGTAAGAAGGTTATTGGTAGAGCAGGTCCCCTGATCAGAAGTAAATATATATATCAAATAAAGCTAAAATGGCATTACATAATTCCATATTTGTACCGACTGTACTATACGGTAGCGAGACATGGACCTATCAAGAAAAATATAAGAGTAAAATTAATGCAATTGACATGAGATTCATGCGCATAATATGCGGGAAAACCCTGATGGACAAAGTAAGTAACGAGATCATTCTAAAAGAATGTGGTGCAGAAGAGACGCTAGTGGACACATGGGAAAGAAATCGATTAAGATGGTTCGGACATGTTGAGAGAATGCCAAATGAAACACGAGAGCCTGCATGAAAAAATGCATAGACATAAAAGAAGCTAGAGAAGTATGCCAGGACAGGAAAGTATGGCGGCTAGTAGTTAATAAAAAGTGTGCCAGTAGAGTGAATGATGACTGAAACAAAAGACCTTGGACACTAATGGACCCAAGTGGGGAACCTTACATAACGACTTCGTGAGGTTCTTCGCTTGGGGTGATTGCTAGAGAGATTGATCAGTAACCTGGGTCGGAGCAGTGTTGCGGAACGAACGTGTTAATTACTTAAATAACACGAGAATTCTGGATCAATCTGAAAATTCTCTATCCCTTCCACACAACTCCTTTCCCCTACCGAGTGAGTCACGCCTACCCCGAACGGGAAATGGCTTAATGGTATAATAAAAAAAAAGAACAGTTCAATTCAACCATAAAAGTTAAATTAAAAAAAATGTAGTTGAATCCTCAACAAAGAAAGATTTCAGTTGAATTTTCAACGCCAAAATATGAATTTGAAACAAAAATTGCATTTTCTATCAAAATAGTTGAATTTTCGTCCCAAAAACGCAGGAGGAAGCATCAGCAAAAATAAAATAAATAAAAGTACAAAGAAAATAAGTTCGTAAAAATAATATTATATCACGGTGGCCGTAAAACTTCATATTTAAAATTCCTAAACTTTCTTCTGCCAACTTTTTCATTTTCTCTGATCATTGATATTTGAAGACCATAATCTTAATTTTGTAAAAGTTAAGAAATTTAAATGAAATTAAATTCAAAATCCTATTTAACGTCCAATAATCAAGTTAATGTACAGAATTCCTGAAAATAAAACCAAGAATCTAACCACCAAATTTGGACAAGCACCATGAAAATGTCCTATTGTAACTTTAAAAAAGGTGAAAAAATGTCTAAAAAAGAAAAGAAAAAGGTTTCTTTTCATGGACAAAAATAAGAAAGAAAACATTGATGATTACTTTTTACAAATGTTTTTTATTTTAATTTGATAATTATAAAAATAAAAAAGGCCAAGGAAATAAATAGAGAAGGAATGGGATTTCGTTGGTTGTTTTCTCATTTTCCTTTCCTCTTTTTTATTTGTGTCCAAACAAAATTTCCTGTCTTATTTAGAAAATCTTTCATCTTTTTAAAAATTGCAATTGGAACATTTTATGATGGTTACACATTCAATTAATCTTGTAGCATTTTTAACATAGCATCTGTTATAAAAGGAGTTATACAATGTTTCATATTAACATTTTTTAAATTTCAAATTGATGATCCGTGATAGTTATTTAAAGTGTTTTTTATTGAAAATCCCTGACCTTCCCTGAAACAGTAAAATTCCTTTACTTTTCCCTGATTTTCAAGTTTTTCCTGACCTGCAACTACCCTGCATGTTCAACCCGCCCATACTAAAATATTTTATTTAATTAAGTTAATTTTTAATCAAAGACCTTAAATATCACCAAATTTACCGATTTTCCAAGTAGTTTTAAAAATACAGAATTAAAAATTAAATGTGCTTAAAACTGTACAATTTTAAACTGAAACCGCCGAAATTAACCTGCCGCTAGTGAAATGTAACATACATTGGTCTAGTGAATTTAATATACATATGTATTAAATTTAATATACAGGTCAGCATAGCAATGTGCGTGAAAACTGAACTTGCTTTAATTTCTTTAAATCTTTTAAAATATTCTCAATTAAATTGATAATCTAGAATTCGTTGACTGAATTGTTATTTATTATGAAAGTGCAATGTACGGGTAAAACTTTTTCCTAATTTCTCTCTGAATGGTAAAATTTAAGGCAAAGACAATTAGTTGTAGGTCAGGTCTGTTATTTATTCGCCTTTTCAACCTTTCAACTAAAAATCCAATTTTATTTATGATTAACAGGAAGAAGGTATCATGTTTTATTATTTACAATCTAAAATTATTGGGAAACTTATTTTGGATTTGTGAAAAATGGAATTATCTGATTTTTCTTGTAAGTTATTAACATGAATGTATATGAAATTTAATACAGTCGCCTTTAAAGGCGATTTCATATGCTTGATATATAAATTTTAATACGCATGGGTATATTAACTTTAATATTATTTTTAACAGTGTAATTTACTAACGAGGTATACACCGCTGGGTTAGGTGCACCCGGCAAACTTAACAGTTCATATATTTGTTCCTAATTGAACAATTTTGCCTTTTTTTGAATAGATTTTGTAGAGAAAATCCTCAGGAATTTCATGGTGCTAGTTTAAAAGTGGTAAATATATTTAAAAAAACATATGCATATTTCCAAATAATCAAAGGTATCTGTAAACAATTTTTGAAAAAATCATGTTTTTTCTAAAAAAAAAAAAAAAAAAAAAAAAAACCGTTAGGTACATAAAAATGAAGATAAATAGGCTCAAATGCCGATGAATGAAAAGCTAAAGGTCTGAACTTAATAACTGTGTTATCGGTTCTTCCATATGCTTCGAAAAACATATTTATTTAGTGACACGAAAATAGGAAAATTTCCGATGCCGCGCGGATAAATCATGGTATGAAAATACTCCATTTTTCGTCAAAAATGAATGATTTAAACTGCATACTTACCTTAACGTTCGTGATTATCCTCTTAGCATAATAAAAAATATGGTTATGGATATATAAAATGATTACGAAACTGTAAATGTTTAAAAACAATACTAAATTTTTCTTGTTTAGCGATAAAATGATATAAAAAATTTAGAATTTTTCAATTTTATTTTTTATCCAGAATCAAAATATTAGTGAAAAACTGGAAAACAATTTCCTTACCCAAATATCATAATTAAGTTTCGGTCAGCAGGTGCAAAGCGTAGGCTGCGAGACATGATCATCACGTTCGCATACACACACACAATCAATACACTCAGACACGCAATTACACTTTTTACTCTGAACACACGCTATGAGCATCACAAATATTCAAATTAAAAATAACATTTACTTACATTTAGATTTTTCTGTTTCTCTGGATTTTGTGAAGCCGTATACACACTGGGTGAAAAACACCCGAAGGGAAACTTTTGAGTTGCGCCCCCGACAGATTTTGAGAAACTGAAGCTGCGAAATGGCGGATCATTTAAAAATCACACCGGGTTAGCGTAATCCATGGTGTAATACCACGGGTTAATAATAATTGAAAAACCAAACCTAAATTGGATACAAATAAAATTTCTCATTCTCATACATCTGAAACAGAGAAAAAATGGTTCAATCATTCAACAATACAATATTATATACATAATTAGGTATCTAAATTTAAAAAGAAATTGAAAGGCTGAGTACTAGATTTGAGGTTTGAGATTTGAGATTTTAGAAGTTAAATTTGAAATAAAACACGTAAAAATTGCCATCATAGTGGACATAAACCGGTTTCTCTAATACTCACAAATCTACACAGTCACGTTTTCCATAAATAATCAAATCGACCGGGCAGCCATTTAATATAACGTGCGGGTAAATTTTTACATATGCGTAAATCAACATCCCAATTGAGGAAAATAATTCTATTTTCAGATACACGTTTAAGTGTGCTGATGACAGCTTTAGATTGAAGGAACAAATCTTCAGCCTACTTAGATTGAATAACATTTCCTAAATTCACAATTTCAATTCGAGGGCTTTTTTCCACAATAATAGTCGATTCGATCAAATTGAATCGAAATTTTAGTAAATGGAGACCGCTTACATTCTATCTCTAATATTAAATTCACAAGGTTCCCTATTTTTTCCTGAACCTGATACATAAGGCATTTTCATTAATTCTTATTGCTGTTTTATATTAATATTAATATGTACTATTAAAAAAATCTGAAAAATAAATTATGTTATACTAAAAACTGAGGTCGACGAAAGAAATATAAGCGACTTTTACGGAAAATTTCAACCTGCTCTTACGAAAAAATGTTATGTAGGAAAATCAGTATAGGCTCATAACGATTTTCCTATAATGAATTTCCCATGATCTTATCGCGTACACCGGAGCCCCGATTTCGTAACATCCGGTTTTGTAGTTCCTAGAATTGCTGGCCCACGCAGTTTGTCTGGAGACTGGGTAAAAGACCGTTGCTGTTCTCGCCTCAGAAGGTCCGCAGTGCGCAAGTACTCAGTATAGTATATTGCGCAATATTATGCATTTAGTTTGGACGCTATTCAGGCGGCCCTGACTTTTTACGTTTTGAATACTGTTACTAAATCGGGGTTGTGTTGTATATAGAAAATGCATGATATAAAGTCATTATATATAAAAGGATTATGAGGCAATCAGCATTTGAATATATAATATCAAAATATTGAAGGAATTAATGTAAAAAGTAGACTAACTACAAAGGAATTCTGCAAAAATAAACTTTATTACGGCACAAACTTGTGAATTCCCTTGATATTTTTTAAATCGCTAGAAATTTCATTGGATACCTTTGATATGTTTGATAAACATTGATCCTTTGAAAATATTTTTAAATCCATTAAAATATTTGAATGCTATTAAAATCAGTAGAAATCCCTCGAAATCTTTGTAATGGTTAGAAATCAGTATTGAAATAATTTAAAATCCCTTGAAAATAAAATACAATTAACTTATTCCCCAAAGTTTCCAGAGCGCTCCATTCAAATTGATAACATCCACTCAAATCTTTGAAATACTTATAGATCCTATAAAATCCCTTAAATCTTGGGAAACTCGTAGAAATCTTTGGAAACACTACAAAATTATTTTGAAAACCCTTTAAATATTTGAAATAATAGAAAAAATTGCAATCTTTTTAAATACAATAACTTAAAATCTTTAAACCCCTTTAAAAGTTGTTTAATTCCCTTATAGCATTTCAAATCTTCGAAATCCGTAGAAATCCTTTTGGATACACTTGATTTTATTCCCTAAAGTTCTCTTGGATAATAAAATCCCTTAAAATTCATTGAAATCCATTGAAATTTTTGGAAATCGTAAAAATCAAGTAAAGAAATTAGAAATCAATGAAAAGCCTTTTCGTATAAATTAAATAATTCTTATGCATGAAAGTGCTCTAATAAAACTGTTAAAATACTTAGAAATCTTTGAAATGTTTGAAACCTTTTGTGATTCAATAAAATTCAATAAATAGTAAAATTCTTTGAAATTACCACTTAAGTTATTTTAAAAAGATGTCTAGAAATGCCTGAACATTTTTGAAATCCTACCAAATCAACTCTTGCAAATGTCCTTCAAGTTTAAAAAACATCTTAAAATCTTTAAAATCGTTTCGTGACTGAAAATTATTGAAGTCTATCGAAAATGTATTGGAATTTTTCATTATATACTAACATATTTCAACTTCCTTGGAACTTTTGAAAGCTTTTGAATATTACTTGAAAGTTAAAAAAATATCCTAAGACCTTTAAAATTCTTTGGAGTCACTTCCAATATTGACATCTATTGAAAAATTTTCTAAAATTTGTGTGAAAAATCCTTAAAATTGAGCTTAAGATCTTTGGAAACCCTATAAAATTCTTGAAAATCCCTTGAAACCTTCTAAATTTCTTAACATTTTTTGGAACTTCTTGAAATAGATTAAAATCTTTAAAATCCTCTAAAATCCCTTAATCCTTGTGAAATTCTTCGAGAACACTTGAAATTCAATCTTGTAAAATTCTTTGAAATATCTGAACTTGTTATGAATTCTTTAAAAAATTGAATTAAAATTATTTTCCGAAATTCTTTGCAAATCTTTTTAAATCAAGCTTAAAATCTTTGGAAATCCTACAAAATCCTTTGCAGTCCCTTGAAATTTTCGAAATCTGTTTTTTAGAATATGTTGAAATAGCTGAAAATATTTTATATCGTTCAAATTCCTTTTAATTCTTTGGAACAATTGTAAGTTTTAGAAAATTCCTTAAATCTTGGGAAATTTTTTGAAAATTCTATAAAATTCTTTGACATTCCTAAAAAATGTCAAAGTTCCTTGAAATTCTTTAGAATCTTTCAAAATATATCAACGTATAATCTCAAAAATCAATTAAAATAGGTAAAACTTATTTGAAATTCCTTGAATATAAATTTAAATTTATTCATTAAATTTAAAACCATTTAAATCTTATGAAATTCCGTGAAATGCCTTAAAATACCTTGAAATTTTTAGAACCGATAAAAATTCTTTTCATTTTTTCATTAATTTTATTAATTTCCCAAAGTACTCTTGAAATCCCTTAAAATCGAGCTTCAAGTCTTTAAAAATCCTATCAAACTTTTTTTAATTTTTTGAAATCTTTTAAAATCCGATAAAATATAAAATTCCTTAAATTTGGTGATATTCCTTGAAATACTTTGAAGCTTTTGGAAATGCTACATAGCTCTTTGACATCCCTTGAAATTTTGTAAATCTCTTGAAATTCTTTTTAATTTTTCAGAATAATTCCGGAAAAAACTGTTAAACCAGAACAAATTTCCAAAAAAATTTAATGAGCTCTATTTTGAAAAATCATCCATTACAATCTCAAGCCTGAATTTAAAATATATTAAGCTTCAGGGTAAAATTCGACTTTCTATTTGGAGGAAAGGGAGGGAGTGTTTAAAGCGCAGAATTTGAATTGTTGAGGCTTATCGTGGCGAATTACAAGACTACCTACTGGTGTACTTGCTGGTCTTTAATGTGGCCGGTTGTAAATTCTGAAACGACACTCTTGAAACGTCAAGTTCAATTGGCGGACGGACAAGGGACAATCAAGTGGTGTTCGGCAGGACACCTTTACCTGCAATTTTGCCTCGCATTTTGCCATGCATGACTTTCAAGATTTTGAGTGATTTGCTCCCCAGACTGTGACAGTCAAAAATTACTCCAACGTTCCTCGGATGCGAAACCTTCCTCAATCTTCATTTTCCACAGAGTCTCTATTTTCATATTTATCATCATATTCCCTTTCTCTATTTTCCTTTCTTAGTTTTTCATATTATTTTGGAATTTTTGTAGAATAGGCCGGTTCTCAATATCAGGGATCACTAGAGTGGAAAAAAAAGTTTTAAACACCGCCCCCCCCCCCGAACGATTTTTCTAAGTTGACAAAAAAATTGAATACCTTGAAAACCTGGAACTGTCCTTGGATTTTTCACGAAAACCTTGAATTTTAATTTTTTTTGCTTTTAAAACAGTTTTCGAGTGGTTGACCACTCGGTGTTATAGTATACACCAGATTTCAAAAGTTTACAAAATAAGTCTAAAGATTTCAAAATATTTCGAAGTTTTTATAATATTTGAAAGGATTTTGAACATTTCAAAAAGTTTTCGCGGATTTAAAAATCTTAAAAAGGATTCAATCATTTGAAAAACGCGTGTAGACAAGATTTCAAAAATTTTACAACGATCTCGAAATTTCATCAATTATTTCAAACTTTCGAAAGATTTCAAGGATTTTCAATATTTTCAATATTTTAAAGACGGTGCAGTAAACCAGATGTCAGAGATTACGAAACATCTTTAAGATGTTCAACGATTTCAGAAGATTTCCAGAATTATAAAGATTTCAAAAAGAGTATATTACATCAGATTTCAAAGATTTTAAACAGTTACGAAAGGTTTCCAAAAATTTGAGATTTCAAACGAACACAAAATATTTTGAAAACAAAGATTAAAGACAGATTTCACAAAGATTTAAAAGATTTCATTAAGATTACAAAACATTTCGCGAAGATTTCAAGGATTTTACCAACGTTTTAGTAGATTTCAAAATATTTCAAATATATTAATGATTTCGAAAGAATACAAAATATTTCACAAATGTTTTTAAGATTTCATAAAAATTGATTAAAGATTTCAAATTCAAAGTTTTCAGAAAAGTTACAGTACTCCAGATTTTAAACGATTTCAAATTTTTTAGAAAATTAGAAAATAATTCACTAAAGTGTCACATATTGTAGTGAATTCAAATAAATACAAAAGATGTTGGAAAGGTTTTTATAAGTATTTTGAAGAATTGTAAGGACTTCAAATGATTTCAAGAATTTAAATTATTTAAAAAAATATATCAAAGATATCAGAACATTTTAAAGGTTTTCAGCAATTTCAAAAGGTTTGATGAAATTTGAGAAGATTTCAAAAGATTTCAATCGAAAACAAAAGTTTTGAAAACCGCAACGATTAAAGGAAGATTTCAAAAATAATATGTATTTCGAAGACATAAAGTTTTCAAAGATTTTTGAAAAAGTTTTAAAAATTTCAAGATTTCAAAAAGATTTTAAATACTTCAAAAGATTTTAACGAATTTAAAAAGATTTTTAAAGATTTTAAAATTTTAAAAAGATTTGAAAGATTTCAGGAATTTTGATGACATGAGAAAATACGAGAACCCAAGTGCGAAGTCACATACGACCCAACATTCGCCCATAGTCGGCAAAAATATTGCCGAAGCTCGGCTGCCATTATCGCTCCAATGACGGAATGATAACTATGGCCTGAATTTGGCAGCCATGATTTGGCTGCCATTGTCGGCCCAACACTGGGTACCAGTATTGGGCTAAACCTAGCTGCCATCGTCGCGCCATTGCCGGATTGATAACTATGGCCTTGATGTGGCAGCCAGGGCTTGGCTGCCATTGTCGGCCCAACACTGGCTACGGTCTAAGGATATAACAAAAAAGATATTTAAAAAATAAATAATAATTAATTGCGAGTACTTGGAATGTAAATATTAATGGTCCTGTTTAGATTAAAGACATATATTTCATTTTGAACATTATATTATAAATAAAATTTCTAAAGCTACGAGGTATCGAACCTACGTTTATATACTAAAATCTATTTCCTAGCAGTCGGACGTGCTAACAGCTAACCACTTTGCTAAACCGACAAGTTGAAACTCTGTGAAAAAGTCATCCTCATAAGCTGCAGTTCAGAAAAGTTGAAGAACCAAATTTTAAGCTCTCTTTTTCTAATTATTTATCATTATGCAACGAAATTTTAACAGGAATATCAATACAATAATTTTTAAATAAATAATATAAATCGATGACAATTTTTCTTCGCTCAATATTTGATTTTTTTCCGTTGTAGCCTGCTTTACAACTTTTTGCAATGACAGGAAATGTAATTTTTCATAAACATTAAACATTTTTTATGACAGATCTTAACAAATTTCATCGTGAACTTTGACAATTTTTCAATATTTTTTTTTCATCTTTCGTGTAAGATTTATTTATTAGGTGCTAAAACTGAGACTTGGCGAAACAAATGGCCGATTCTGGGTGAAGCATCGGTGGAGGATCAGAAAATATAAAAAGCCAATATAGCCTGCCAGTACTGGCTCAAAATTGGGCCGATTTAAATAAAACATGGTTTGCCGTGGTAAAAGTGACACTTGGCCCAGTAATGTGCCGCCTCTGGGCCAAACTTTGGCTGATCCTCGTGAAACATGGTTTCCCGTACTAAAAGTGAGACTTGGCGCAATAAAGTGCTGATACTGGGCCAAGCATCGGCGGAGGATCAGAAAATATAAAAAGCCAATATAGCCTGCCAGTACTGGCTCAACACTTGGCCGATTAAAATGCCGATATTGGTCCAATAACTTTAGCGGGCCTTTGGCTGCCAAAATTGGACCAACGCTGGGCCGTGTATTCAGCTCCGGCAATTCGCACTTGGGTTATATTACAAATAAAATGTCTAACGCTACGAGATATCGAACCTACACCTATATACCTAAATATATCGCCTAGCAGCCGGGAGTGCTAACCACTTCGCCAAATCGACAAGTTGAAACTCCGTGAAAACCCCATCCTCATAAGTTAAAGTTCAGAAAAGTTAAAGAACCAAATTTTAAGCCCTCTTTTTCTAATTATTTATTATTATGCGACGTTATTTAAATGTAAAATACACGAACTGTTCACAGGGCCATAAATACAATAATTTTTAAATAAATGATTTAAATCGTTTACAATTTTTCTTCGCGTAATATTTCGTTTTTTTTCCGTTGTAGACTATGCTTTAAAACTTTTTGCAATGACAGGAAATGTAATTTTTCATAAACATTTAAAATTTCTAATGATAGAACTTGAAAAATTTTATCGTGAACTTTGACAATTTTTCAATAAAAGTCGTCTTATCTTTTGTCAGTAAGTGTGACACTTGGCCCAGTAATGTGAAGTCACTGGGCCAGGCTTTGGCTGATCCTTGTGAAACATGGTTCTCCGTACTAAAAGTGAGACTTGGCGCAATAAAGTGCCGATGCTGGGCCAAGCATCGGTGGAGGATCAGCAAGTATAAACACCCAATATAGGCTGCCAGCACTGGCTCAACACTGGGCCGATTAAAATTCCTATATTGGCCCAATATCTTTATCCGACCTTTGACTGCCAAAATTGGACCAACACTGGGCCGTGTATTCAGCTCCGGCAATTCGCGCTTGGGAATGTATTTACTCAGTCATTATGTTCCATAATTCATTTGTCGATTGACGACCTCTTTCAATTTTACGAAATAAAATATCCAACCCTGAGAAAACGGACCGTTAACCGAGCTGGATAAATAGCTCGGTTAAAGACATATTATTTAAAAAGAACAGAGTAATGGTTGTAAGCAATCATGTGCTTAATGCTATCACAGCCGAGCTAAAACGGTTAAAGACAAATGGTAAAAAATAACACATTACTTGGTTGTCAGAACCGAGTTTGACTCTGCAAAATTTGAATGAGTAGTTCTTTGTTAAAATAAATCGATTTTTTCGGTTAAAAGCAAACAAATGCTTCGTGATAAATTTTAACCAAGCTGCACCTAGTAGTTATATTTTCACAAGCAAACTACTCACTTTTCAGACAACCAATATGCTTGTTATTTTTTCTCAAGGATATTGTCTGTTTTTAATCAACTACATTTACGGTTCTTTTTTAACATTCTTAGTAGCTGAATCTAACAAATTGAAGTTGATAAGTTTTAACCAAGCTATTTTGAACTTGGCAAAAGTGAACCATGTTGAGTTGCGAGTTTTTAACCGAGTAGAGATATAATAAACTGTTGTCTGCGCACTTAAGAAAGGAGCCATCGCTAGCATCGTTGTTAGCGTCATTTCGCTTCGACTCCATTCGTTTTTGGTTGTGATTGGTAGGATTCAGTTGTGCGTCAAAAAATATTTATGTGAAATGTGTTTTGTTAGAATTCTCTCCCATAATTATTTTAGAGTGCTTACCAACATCATCCGTACGACAGAGATGTACATTATCAGAATAAGGGAGAGCTGAAAAACGACCCTAACCTCAAAATAATGTACATGCATATCATTTTTATTTAGCCCAATAAATTTTTTTTATTATAATTCCTCCGAAACAAATCGATGAACGTCCGTTACGATATTTTATTTTATCTCTGAATTCTTTTTTTATTGAACTGTACCCGATTAACCAGACCACAAATTATCACATGCCCCTAAATTGAAAAATTATTTTTTCTGACACGAAAATTTTTGAATAAATAAGTTGATGTTTGTAGTGCATAATTAATTATTTTTAAGCAATAAACATTATTAGGTAGAGAATTATTTTTAGATTGTTATTATAGAATATTATTACAATGAATGCAGTGAGAATGCAGTCGGTTTCGACAGCCAAGTACATTGGTCACTGTAACCGATTAGGTTAGTTGGTGTAGCAAAGACACTCGGTTGCGACAGTCAAGTGCATTGGTCACTGTAACCGAGCAGGTTAGCTACCACAACAGAATGAAGTTGGCTAATGTAACAAAGTAGGTTGCTAATTTTAATCAAAAAATTTTAGCCAATATAACTTGTTTAAATTTTACAACGAAGTTTGCAGGTATATTAGCAGTCTTACTTGGCTATTTTCAGCAGAATTTTGGATATTTTCAACAAGTATGTTTTCTCAGTGAAAATGTGAGGTGCGAGTAAATCACATCGATTTGATCAGAATGGAGTACTCTAAACTTGAATTTCGGATAATTAATTGTATTTCGTGAAACTGAAATGTCTTCATCCGTTAAAAAGAAGAAAAAGAATTGTACAAATGCATTTCACAATTGAAAAATATTACTATTCAGACCTTTATAACTTACTTTTACATTTAGAATATTTTCTCCAAAAAGGCATATGCAATCCCATGTCAAGATGTGCAACCTATGGCCTGTGATATCTTTCCTGACGTTTCGACCTATCCTATCATTGCGCGTTACGTCATGCTACAAAACTCAAGATGCCTCGAAATATTTGAGTCGTTTTTTTTATTCTATTATTTTGATTTTTAGTTGGGAAATTGTACTATTTCAGAAACTGTAATCATATTACAGCAATTTCTTTTTGGTACATTTAATTTTTAATGTAATATCTTAAAATTGTCAGATTTGTATTGGAAAATTTAAAAAGTGAATAATAATTGATTTTACAACACGATTCGGAATCAGTTCACAATTTTAGAATTTCCAGATTTTAACGTTAAAAATTGAAGTGTTTCAATTGGAAATTTTTATTAGTTAAACAAATTTTAACGCCTGATTGAAACTTCACAAAATATTTTCAGTTTTAAAATAACTGCAAAATAATATATTTATAATTAAAGGCCTTTATTACATTTCAAATATTATTTCAGTCTAAAATATTCTATTTTTAAACCATTGAGTTTGAAATTTTTATGTATCAAGAAAAAGAACAATTATTTTATATTTAGAAATATCTGACTGTTCATTTAAAATCAGTAATTTAAAGTTAAATATTCAAAATTAAACCAAAAAAACTAAGTTCGAATTGCCGTAACTGAATATACGGCCCAGTGTTGGTCCAATTTTAGCAGCCAAAGGTCGACTAAAGTTATTGTGCCAATGCCGAAATTTTAATCGGTCCAGTGTTGAGCCAGTGCTGGCATTCTATATTCGCTATTCATATTTGCCGATCCTCCACCGATGCTTGGCCCAGAATCGGCACTTTATTTCGCCAAGTCTCACTTTCAGCACTTAATAAACAAATCTTACACGAAACATTAAAAAAAATTTCATTGAAAAATTGTCAAAGTTCACGATGAAATTTGTTAAGTTCTGTCATTAAAAAATTTAAATGTTTATGAAAAATTACATTTCCTTTCGTTGCAAAAAGTTGTATAGTAGGCTACAATGAAAAAAAAAAATTGCGCGAAGAAAAATTGTAATCGATTTAAATTATTTATTTAAAAATGATTGTATTGCTATTCCTGGTAACAGTTCGTGTATTTTACATTTTCACAACATCGCATAATAATAAATAATCAGAAAAGGAGAGCTTAAAATTGGATTTTTTAACTTTTCTGAACTGCAACTTGTGAGGATGGCTTTTTCACAGAGTTTCAACTTGTCCGTTTAGCGCAGTGGTTAGCACTCCCGACTGCTAGGCGATAGATTTAGGTATATAGATCTAGGTTCAATATCCCATAGCGTTAGAAATTTTATTCGTAATATGATGTGCAAAATGTGATATATGTATTCAATCTAAACAGGACCATTAATAGTTATATTCAAAGTACCCGCAATCAATTAATATTTATTTTTTCAATACATTTTTTGTTATATCCTTAGACCTTAGACTAAAGCAGTATTGATGCCCAATGTTGGGCCGACAATGGCAGCCGAGTTTTGACTGCCAAGTCAAGGCCATAGTTTTCAATCCGGCAATGGCGCGACGTTGGCAGCTAGGTTTAGCCCAATACTGGTACCCAGTGTTGGGCCGACAATGGCAGCCAAACCTTGGCTGCCAAGTGCAGGCCATAGTTATCATTCCGTCATTGACGCGATAATGGCAGCCGAGCTTCGGCAATATTCTTGCCGACTATGGGCCAAGGTAGGGCCGTATGTGACTTGACACTTAGGTAAACTTTGAAGGTTACCATTTTAATTGTTCTATTTGAAAAAAAATTAATTTTAAAATTAAACTGGTGAATTTTGATGTATAAATAACAATTGAACAAATATTAAAATTCGAAAGGATTTCCAACAATTTAAAAGAAGTGTTTACGTTCGAATAATTTTAAAATATGTTTAGAAGTTCTGAAAAAGTTCAAAAATAATTTAAAATTTTAAAAAATGTAAAGCATGTGAATGTTTCAAGATTTTGAAATAAAATTGCGCAGAATTTTTAGGATCTTTAAACTATTTAAAATTAAAACGATTTGACTTTTAATTTAACCCTCGGAACACACCCCTGTTTTTTCGATCATGAAGCACTCTGTGGGTCTGTGAGACTCTATGCACTTTTCCGGGGTCTGCAATTTTAAAACTACTAATCCGATCAACTAGAAAAAATTTCCAGATATTCTTTAAACATTATAGAATTAAATTATGTTGTTTAAAATAGTCATTGGAATTATTTACACATAAAAAATTTAATAAAAAAAAGTTTTTTCGAAGAAAAAGAATTTCTAAAAAATTGAATTTTTTTCAATGTTTGATATTAGTGGCTAAAATTTCTGCCTTAAAATATATTCCTGACAAAAATCAATTTAAGGGTCTATGTGATCCATAGTGTGCTCCGAGGGTTAAGACGTGTTCATTTTATTTAAAAAATGTAATAGTTCAATTTGTAATTTTTCTAGCTGAAAAATTCTTTAAATGATATAATTAAAAAATTAATTCATTTCTTGGTTCTTTAATTTAGAGCATTGAAAATGGTAACGTATGGATTTATAATTTTGGAACTGATTTTGAATCTTTGAATTTGGTGGTTGAACTGCATTTGATTAAAAATGATTTAGTTGGCAAGTGTTAGTAGGTTCCATTTTATACGTGTAAATTATTGAGCATTTGAATACAAAATGTTCGAATTCACAAATTTTTAAGCTTCAATTTAAACAGTTTAAAATTCAAGAGCTCCACGTTGAGTGTTTTAATTTGCAGCTTAGTTTTTTATTTCTTCAAGTGGAAACAATTTTAGATTCAGAAATCGATTTTTTAAATTTCATTGACCGTGAAAATTGTTTGTGAACCGGGAAAAAAGTCGGGTATTTTTTTCTTTTCTTTGACTAAACTAAACTAGCCACCTTGATTATTGTTATCTAAAAGAATTTATGCCCCTATTTTCTTCAAAAATCATCCATTATCACCTTTTTTTAGAGAATTTTGGGCTGTGAAGTCTGAAATAGTTTTAACAATATTTCGCATTATATATTTAACCTTGGAGTTCTAAAGTTTTTAATTCCTTTCAAAATTTGTATAATAAAGCTACACGGTTTCAAAAAACATATTTAGCATGAATTTGTCGATTTCTTTTCTCCAGTTGAACACAGATATATTTTCCAAGATTCAACCAAAAAATATGAAATAAATATTTCTCAGCGAAACTTTACCGAAGTAGGAAACAGATTTCTGGAAAGTTAGAACGTGACTCAAAATTTGGATGTGCATTGGAGATTTATAATCTTGGGGTGCAAAATCCAGATGTTGAAGGAACGAATAATGGGACATGGGGTTTCTGGTGACTAGTCAAGTGCAAAAGCACCGACTACGGTTCAGGACTTCAGGGTGTATGGCGCGGCGGCAGTAAAATAATTAAAAGCGTCGCTTCTCAGACTCAGATGGGGAAGCATCATAAAAACAGGAGTACAATGGGGCACTAGCAAAGTACTGAGTAGTCTGAGTACAGTTAACGGACAGTACCTGAGGCGAACATGCTCCCTGGAGGGAATACCAGTAACTACTTATGGATCAGGGCATCCCACCGGAAATAAAGTTAATCTCACCATACGATCTCGTTTGTCCGTTACTTTTACTACCCCGTATCTCAGTTTAAACTTGAACGTTTTCATAAATAACTTTTTTCAAACGTTTTTTTTTAAAGTAAGTCTTTTCTCATTTTTGGTTATTAATTATGGAATATTAGTTTGTCGTTTCATTTTCTATAAACAGTCTACATTTAAAAACGGATCATTCTAACTTGTGTGTGTGCATGCGCGCGTGTGTGTGTGTGCGGTAGGACCGTATATTTTATAATAATGTAAAGGAGCCGTTTACACGTGATTAAGAATTCAATTGTAAGACATTATAGAATCCACTTTATGTTACAAATACGTTATGAAATATTGTATTACCTCACTAGTGGTGTTAGGCACGTCTTTACGAGGAGATCAATGATTGCATGACCTACCAGGGTTTTTTTAGTTGGCCTGCAAACATTGAGCTCCTCGTGATGAGATGTGAATAACACGATGAGTGATGTACGATATTTGATTCGACATCAGCATTTTATGAGACTGCAGGGCCGTCGGAAAAGTGAGCTGTGAAAACATGCGACTGGCGCGTGCCAGGCATCTGATCGGGCTGTGATTGGTAATCGCGTATGGCTCGAAATATTAAACGTGGTTCCGTCCGAGCGATAATGCTATCTGGTGTAATTATTTTTCTCAACAGTGCAGTTAGAGAAAACATTGTGCGTTAACTAGTGGCCGTTTAGGGAACTATTTATAACACTTGTCGGTAAAGGGCTATATAACGCTCACTTTTCAGAGGGTGTTGTAGGCTTATAATCTGGTGGTTTCGAGTATTAAAAACAGCGGACGAAGCTGCCAAAAGGTTGCTGTCAAGTTACAGACGATATTTTATGCAAATACGGCGTGCACTGCCCTGAATAAAAATTTATCCCACTGAAAAATTATCTGTAACAAATTTGATCATTAGTTTTTTCTGTGTTGATTCTGTTGACTAGATTTCTTTAAAATCACGCAGGCAGTCTATGCTTAAGTCGCAGAATTATTTTTTACTAAACTTTGTTGATTTTTAGAGTATGAGACAATACGTTTCTTACCTATTTGCCCAAAAAATTGTTACAATGTTATAAATACAGTGAAGCTCTTCTATGGCGCCAATTTTGGGTCTGACGGTGGGTGGGAAATAACTCATTATAGCCCGCTCCGCTTTTGTTTGTTCACGTTTGAGTGCTCGCCTGAGTGACAACCGCTGACCCTGTGCACCCCGGGCAGCTCCTGTTACACCAACCTGCGGAGCGGTGTCAATTTTCGGAAGGGCTATATAAGGGAGGGCTATTGAAGGGTTTCACTGTATTTAAATTAGCAAAATTAAAACGCAGATTATCAAAAAATAATACCAATTTTTCGTAAAAATGTGATATTTTTTAGTGTAGTACACTCAAAAAAATCATTCTTAGCACCAAGTAAATTCATTTACTTGAATCCTATTTCTTAACATCAAGAAAATATTCTTTAACAGAAGTCATTTTTATTTAAACCAGGTATATATCTTTTGTTGATCTAAAAAATGCATTCTTTGGCTATATTTTCTTGATTGAAATACATATTTCTTACATTCAAGAAAATGATTTTCTTAATTCAAAAGGTCTAGAGTCGTTGAAATATGATTAGTCGTTCAAAGAAATACATATTTGATTCAAAGAGTTCGATTCTTTGAACTGATTCGGGACACATTTGAATCAATAATTTATCCATACTTGAATCAAGAATTTAGATTTATTTAAATCAAAGAAATAATAATATAATTCAAAATAATATTAATTAAATTACTGTATATACTTTTTTGTCACAAAGGGCTCATGCATTTATAGCAATGGAGCATTTATTTAGAATTTTACATGAACAAGGTATTGTGTTTACGCAAATTCTTATTTCTTCTGTGGGAGAAAATATTTTATTTAATTACTAGAATTAAATTATTCATGACAAATAAACATTTGTTCTCATGAAGTAATCATTTTTTGTAATAAAAAATTTAGTAATTTGGCGTCATTTTTTTCAATTGAATACGTCTTTAGATTAAAGAAATATATTGTTAAATTAAATATCCATGCTTTTGATTTGAAGAAATATTTCTTTGGCATTTATAGTGCGGTTTAAATACGGTTCTCCGCTTTAAATTTTCCATGTCACGTTAGCGTCATGGTCAACGCTTTGGACTTTAGACTCGATGGACCAAAGTTCAATTCCTGCCGGGAGTGGATGTTTCATCGAACTTTTCTGTTTCAGGTTCATCAAGATTTTAAATTATGTGATTTGTTTGAATTAAATATGTATATTAATAACAATAATAATTATAATTTAGGCTAAAAGAATCCAGTTGCTTATTCAGGAAAATATGTACTGCAATTGAAGTACTAACTACTTCATTGCACCAGCGCCTGGTCTAGACCAAAGAAATATTTTTTTGTGATTTAAATATTCAGAAATTTGCTGTGAGGAAATCTTTTTTTGAGCCTATAAAATATTTGCTTGACCTTAAAATATGACCAAAGAAATATTTTTTTGAATCAAGAGATCTATTTTTGTGATTTAAATATTCAGAAATTTGCTATGAGGAAATCTTTTTTTGAGCCTATACAATATTTGCTTGACCTTAAAATATATTTCTTTCTTTTAATTCATAATTCCCTATTTCAAAGAAATATTCATTCTAATTCATGGCACATTTATTTGGAACAATGAGTCATTCATTTGGTGTAAAATATATATTTTTTGTCTTCAATTAATATTTCTTTGATTCAAAGCAATATTTCGCTTCGACCAACAGGTCGTATTTATTTGCCTCAAATAAATGTTTCTTTGAAAATAAACAGGATTTTCACTTACTTCAGCCAAGTAAAATTCACTTGGTACCAGTAATCCTTCTTTTCAGTGTAGTTATTTATATTTTTCTCTCTGATACTGAAATATCTCATCCACTTTCGAAATATTGTTGGTAAATTTTAAAAAGTTCAAAAGAGACAAAATGGCGGTGGTTTTTCTGAAAATATTCAAAGTTAATTTATTCAAAATTCCATAGTTTTTTTTCTCTTTCTTTTATTTTATTTCAGATTATATCTGCACCTTCGCCTTGGTGAGAAGAGAGAATTTTTTTGTCTGCAAAACGAACATTCACGTATTTTTATTTTCAGAACGCCGCAAGATATGAAAAACGTCAAAGAAATAAAATTATTTTTCTACAAAAGTTCTAAAAAAACTGTCTCTTGACACTTTTGTCTATCTCGTGTTATTTTCGATATTTTTGCGAAGATATTGATAAAATCTTTTAAGATTGATTTTTTCTTAATACACCAAACTCTCGCGTTCAGTCACCCCGTTTTCAGTCTTCCTAGAAACGCTGGCTCCCACAGTTTCTAAGGGGAGCAAGACGAGAGCGGTTGCGACATTAATATAGATATATATTTCTATTAGAAACGAGTCAGGTGGTCCTCATTGTTTACCTTTCGATCCCCCCGAAACCAGTCCAAGGCTATTTGAAGGCAACTCCCGACACTTGACTGGAAGCGAGAGTTTGGTGTAATACAATTTTTGGATGTTTAAAAAATAAAGAACAGCATAATTTAACAGCCCTTTTCTGTTTTTCATCGCAACCAAAACTAATATTGTTACAAAAAATCGTTAAGGATTTTTTTACACATTTTAGCAAAAATTTTAAAAATAACGCTAGATAGGGAAAAACTTGAAAGAGATATTTTTATAGAATTTTATAATGTATTAAGGACAAGGGAGTTTACCAGTTTCAGAGTCTCAAACATTCAGGGTATGTTCTCAGGGGCTGGGTTAACCAAAATAATAGGGTTATATGACAAACGGGCAGTATTAAATTTTGGAATAAAAACATTAAATAATGTCTTTGAAATCTCTTGAAAATTCCTGAGTATCTTTAAAAATACCAAAAAATCTTTGAAACCTTTTAAAATCATTTTAATTTATTGAAATCGATTTAAAAATTTTTGAGTTTTAAAAACGCCTCAAATAATATTTCTTGAAATATTTAAAATCTGTTTAAAATTCCCCGGAATCTTTAAAAATACCACAAAATATTTGAAATCCTTCAAGATGCCTTTAATTCGAAATCGATTAAAAAATTTTAGAGTTTTAAAATACCTTGAAATATTTCAAATTCTTTGAAATCTTTTGATATTCCTTGAAATCTCTTCAAAATTCTTCAGAATCTTTAAAAATACCACAAAATCATTGAAATCCTTTAAAATACCTTTAAATGATTGAAAAATATTGGACTTTTGGAATCACACTTAGATATTTTAAATTCTTTGAAATCTTTGAAACATCTTTAAAATTCCTCAGAATCACGAGAGGTATCACAAGATCTTTCAAATCCTTTAAAATCCTTCAATTTATTGAAATCTATTGAAAAAATCTTCGGAGTCTTCAAATATCCTTCACTATTTTTAATTTTTTGAAATCTTGATATCCCTTAAATCGTTTTTATTGTCTTTCAGATTCCTCGGAATCTTTCAAAATATCATAAAGTCTTTGAAATTCTTTAAATGCCTTTAAGGGCATGTGAACTTCGTCGTGTGGTCAATCAGGTACAGTTCCCCGGCTTTTTTTTCACAAAAATGAAAGTTTTTTAAAACTGAATTCGGAGATGTTATACAATTTCATAACAGACGTCCCCGGAATATTTTTTGAGGGATAATAACAAAAAATTTTATTTAAATAAATAAAAATGTTATGCATGTGCATTATTTTCAGGTTAGGATCGTTTAGGGTCATTCCGATATTTTGGAAATAATTTATGATATAAACTTTTTTGATTGCCCTTAAACAACGTTAATTCCGGGACATTAGTTACGATGTTTATTTTTAAGTCCAAAGTTTTCGGCTAAAAATATTTTATAGTTTGGAAGTAAAGCTAGGGAGAATTGTAACAAACATAACCTCGAAATATACACACACGTTTTTAGCAAAATTAATTTTTTTTGGAATTAATCCACAAAAAATGTGTGCAGGGACGTCCGTTAGCATGTTCGCTATCATTTCCCAGGTTTGGAAGACAAAATATTTATTAATCTAGGAAAACCCCCGGGGAAATCTAACATTGATAAAATCGATATTAATTACTAAGCGTCATGCAAATTAATCAAATTTAGCAAAATAAAATTTTTTTTTGAATTAAGCCACAAGAAAAGTGTGCAGGGACGGCCGTTAGCATGTTCGCTATCATTTCCCAAGTTCTTGAGACAAAAGTTTCAAAATACTACGAAATCTTTGAAATCCTTTAAAATACCTTCAAATGATTGAAATCGATTGCAAAATATTGAACTTTTAGAAACACGCTTATGTATTAAAAATTTTTGAAATCCTTTGATATCTCTTGAAATCTTTGAAATATCTTTTAAATTCCTCAGAATCTTGAGAAATATCACGAAAAATCTTTGAAATGCTTTAAAATCCTTCAATTTATTGAAATCTATTGAAAAATCGCTGAAGTCTTAAAATACCCTTAACTATTTTTAATGTTTTCAAATCTTTTGATATCTCTCAAAACCTTTTTATTCTCTTTAAGATTCCTCGAAATATTGAAAAATATCATAAAATCTTTGAAATTCTTCAAACGTCTTCAATTTGAAATCGATTTAAAAATCTTGGAGCTACATTGGCTAATAAAATCTATATGGAATAATTTATGTACTTATATGAGTGTTTACACTAAGAAAGGGAGATTTATTATAAAAAATTTCTGAATTATTACGCAAAGTATTTTCAAAACATCTCTAAAAATACCGATTACCGACATTCATAACATTCTTGACGCATCTCGGGAAATACAGATTGCCTACATTCAAAAATGATCAGTTTAATTAGATTAATGGCGCATGTGATACTTCGTTGTGTGGTCAATTGGGCACAGTTCCCCTGCTATTTCCGCAAAAATGAAAATGTTTAAAAAAACTGAATTTAGAGATGCTATAAAATATCATAACGGACGTCGATGGACTCTTTTTTGACTCATATTAAGCAAAAAATGTATTGTGCTAAATAAAAATGTTGCGCATGTGCATCATTTTGAGGTTAGTGTCACTTTTCGGCTCTGTCATTCCGATAATGTAGGTCTCTGTCGTACCGATGCTGTCGGTAAGCAGTCTAGAATAATTATGGGAGAGAATTGTAACACACATAACCTCGAAATGTACACACACGTTTTTAGCAAAATCAAAATTTTTTGGAATTAACCCACAAAAAATATGCAGGGACGTCCGTTAGAATGTTTGCTATCATTCCTCAGATTTTGAAGACAAAATATTTATTAATCTAGGAAAAAAGCCGGGGGAATCTAACACTGATAAAATTGATACTAATTCCTAAGTGCCATGCAAATTAATCAAATTTACCAAAATAATTTTTTTTTTAATTAGCCCACAAAAAAGTGTGCAGGGGCGTCCGTTAGCATGTTCGCTACCATAATCCTTTTCTATATAATGACTTTATCGGGGTGGAAATTTTAGTGGTAAATACCGGAAAATGACCGGGACTTTTATTTTTTATTCTAATCGCAGTAAAATTCAAGTTTTCATTATTTTAATAATTTTGTTCAATTTATAAAAGTGATTACCACCTTATCTACAGTCGCAGATTTTTCATATTATCTTAGTGTACTCGAATTAAATAAGAATTTATTATTGAACGTTCATTATTTTCCATAATAAGAAAAACCTTTTGCAATTTTTTTCTTAGATTTCTATCGCTGAATTAATTTTTATAATCGAATTGATGTTTCAAACATACAGAAGCAATTCCTCGAAAAATGGATTTATCACGTTTTATTTTCCCACTCCTTATTTATCCTCACGTAGAACAGGGAATTTTTGAATTCATAATTTTAATTGAAAATTAATCTCTCGTTGAAAATTTAACTATTCCAGTAGATTTTTTTAAATTATTTTGCTGAAAATTATTATTTTTTATATATTAAGAATTAGATTTTTAATGTTTAAGATAGGAGCTGTACAGAAAAATTAACCATTCTCTTTCTGGTTGAAAAGGTATTTTTTTTGGATAAAAATTAAACTATTTCGTTGAAAATTGATATTTTTTATTTAGACATTAAACTAGTTGTTTGAAAATTTTAATACTTTGTGAAAAATTTGCCTTTTTGTTGAAAATTAATCTTTTTGTTTGAAAAATAATTTTTTAAAAAAGAAACTTAACTGTTCCCTTTTTTGTTGAAAATTGATCTTTTCTATTACAAAATTCAACAGCTTGGATGGAAGTAGGTCTTTTTTATTAAAAATTTAACTATTTCGTTAAAAATTCACGTATTTTGTGAGAAAAAAATATTTTTCGTGGGGAAAATTCTCTTTTTCTTTTAAGATTGTTAATCTTCTTGTTTAAAAATTCATTTTTTGTTGTTAAAAATTAAAGTATTCCAGTTAAACATTTACAATTTTAATTGAGAATGTATTAGGTTATTTGAAAATGTAACTATTTTTTTAAAAGTTATTTTTTGTATGCAAAGTATTTTTTTAACTGAAAATTTAACTTATTCCATTTGAATATTTTATATTCTTAGTTAAAAATGTATCTGTTTGGTTGAACATTACTTTTTTAAAATTAAAATTAAATTATTTGGGATTTGGTTGACGATAATTGATCGTTTTAATTAAAAATTAATTTTTTGTTAGAAAATTCATTTATTTCGGTTGAAGATTCATTGTTTCAGTTTAAAACTCATCTTTTTGGTTTAAAATTAATTTTTTAAACTAAAAATGTTACTATTACATTTTGGTTAAAAATTATTAGTATTTTTTTAAATTGAAAATTCAATTGTTTGGTTTAAATTTGTCTTTTTAATTATAAATTCAACTATATCGTTAAAAATGCATGTATTTTGTTGAAAAATTAAATTTTTGATAGAAAATTAATCTTTTTATTTGAAAACTGATCTTATTGTTTAAAAATTTACCTTTTTGATTGCAAATTCAAGTGTTCTAATTATATATTAATCATTTTAGTTTAAAAATTCATTTTTTTTTTGTTGAAAATTTCAACAACAAAATTTATATTTTTAATTGGAAAAATTTTTTGTTTCAAAATTCATTCATTTTGTGCATTTATTTGTGTTAAAGAATAATTAGAATAAACGTCATGAATTAAAATTACATTTGGCATTTTGCGGAAAATATCAATATGTTACTTTTAGCTGACCGGTAAAATTGGAAAACTTGACCCGGAAAAACCGGGAATTTGAAATCATCCGCTGAATCGCCACTCCGTTTATATCATGAATTTTTTATATACTCGATAAAATTATGGAAAATTCATTATAGGAAAATCGTTGCAAGCGCCGTATACTGATTTTCCTATAATATTTTTTCGTAAAAAACAGGTTGCAATTTTACATAAAAGTCGCTTTCATTCCTTTCGTCGATCTCAGTTTTTGGTATAACATAATTTATTTTCCAGTGTGTTTTTAAATACTACATATTATTATTAATATAAAACGGCAGTAATAACCACCAATAATTTATTATGTATCCGGCAAAGAAAAAAATAAGGAACCTTGCGTGATTTGCGTATTAGTACAGTACAGTATACGTATATGAATAAATTAAAAATAAAATAAATTATTCTTCTTTTCTTTGTATTCTTAATGAATAATTATCCACTGTAGGGAGGTTTCCCCTATCGCTAAAATTTCGATTCAATTTGATGGAATCGACTGTTATTGTCGAAAAAGCCCTCGAGTTGAAAATTGTGAATTTAGGAAATGTTATTCAATCTAAGTAGGTTCAATATTTGTTCCTTCAATCTAAAGCTGTCATGAGCACACCTAAACGTGCATCTGAAATTAGAATTATTTTCCTCAATCGGGATGTTGATTTACGCATATGTAAAAAATGACCGGCACGTTATATTACAAGGTTGCCCGATCGATTCGATT
The DNA here is from genome assembly GCF_010883055.1 of Belonocnema kinseyi. NCBI lineage: Eukaryota > Metazoa > Arthropoda > Insecta > Hymenoptera > Cynipidae > Belonocnema > Belonocnema kinseyi. The sequence goes on from NC_046657.1 coordinate 159,700,374, forward strand.
ATTTCTAGAAAACGTGACTGTATAGATTTGTGCGTCTTAGAGAAGCTCTGGTTACGTCCACTTTTATGGCGATTTTCACGTGTTTTAATAGCTTCTCAAATCTAGCTCTCAGCACTTCAAATCTTTTTAGATATCTAACTATGCACATATGAGTTAGAATTTTTTGTAAGTCTTACGATCTTCATTACCAGTGTTGGGTAGTAACTCTTTAAAAGTAACGAAGTTACTTTAAAAGTTAAGTTACTTTTAACGTTTTCAGTAATTTCGTTACTTTTCGAGAAAAGTAACTGTAATGTAATTTACCATCGGTTAGAAAACTATAGGCATCTGCCTTTGTAGCTTAACAACTCAGTCAAAAAAAAACGCTAGCGCAACAAAAAAACAGTCACTTAAAAGCTGAAAGTGTTCTACGTTAATGAGCTTGAAGACGTTTATGTAAAAAAAATTTTGTGCTTAGCAGACTGAAAAATGTAAAAAAAAGTAAGGATTTTTGGGTGCATTTAAGAACAGTCAAGTTTAGAGCATTATTTCTTATTCAAGGGGCGATGGGAAAATTTTTTTAAAATTCATGAGTATGAGGAAAACTGTTGTGAACCGGTTCCATTTTCAATCACCCAGAAAGATGTGTAGTCTTATTTTTTGTGAAAATCGCGATATTTTTTAACATTTTTTTTTTGTTGAAAAACAAGTGACAAAAAGCAGAGGGAGCCCTTTTTTTTTGTTTTACTGCCGACCGCTGGTGCCATTCTTCGACCCCTGGTTCTGAATGCTTGGATGGCACCTGGCCACGGGTCGAAGAAAGGAACCAGCGGTCGACAGTAAAAAGAAAACGAGCCCCCTATGCTTTCTGTCACTTGTTTTCCAACAAAAAAAATGTCTAAAAATATCGCGATTTTCACAAAAAATAAGACGAACACATCCTTACGGGTGATTGGAAATAAATACAGAGCCTATCTATTACAGTTTGCAGTTTGAATCGCTTTAATATCTGTATTAGAACTGAAGATAATATAGTTGCACATTTTTGTACTTTTAAGCAACAATTTTTATTTTTTTTTTAAATTTCTCAACTGCAACTGGTCCACAACAGTTTTCCTCAAGCTCATTAATTTTTTCAAATTTTTTCCATCGCCTCTTGTATAAGGAATAATACTCTAAACTTGACTGTTCTTAAATGTACCCGAAAACACTGACTTTTTTTTATATTTTTGAGTCTGCTAAGCACAAAAATTTTTTTGCATAAACGTCTTCAAGTTCATTTACGTAGAACACTTTAAGCTTTTATATGACTGTTTTTTGGTTGCGCTAGCATTTTTTTGACTGAGTTGTTAAGCTTCAAAGGCAGATGCCTATAGTTTTCTCGCCGATAGTAGTTACTATTTTCTCGGTAACTGGTAACTTTTTTTAAGTTACTTTTTCGTTACTTTATATATTTTTTCTGTATATCTTTCTTTTGATTGCTAATATACAAAGGATGAGAACTTTAAAAATTGCGCGCGTCGAGGAAACAAAAGATGATCGATTTCGCGCTTGCTCGCTGATTTTCATCTGCTTTGTAAAGAAGCAAACTTTCATTTTGGACATATTGCTTCAAGCGAATCCGAAACTTCGAAATTGAGTTTTGTCTGATTTTAAAAATTTGAAAAAAGACTGATAATAATGTGCGACAAAAATAACGGCAAGGAAACAAATAATTATGTTGATCTAGTGATAGAACTGCTCGAACCACCAAAATAACCTGAAGGAAAATTTGTATCTTGGCCAGGTTATGCAGAGTTCTTCGATTTCCACTCGAAGGAAGGGAATACTTACAAACTAAAGCGCAAGTTCTGTGTGATTCCGAAAATTCTAATTGTTTTTTTTTTTTTTTTTTGAAGTATAATGCGGTTGTTATAGATATTAGGTTCTATTCAGAGATTATTTTGGTTCCGAATATTATTCATTAAAAATATTTGTCTGATAGATTAAAATTTTTGCTATTTTCATGGAAATCCGTTTAAAATAGTATATAGGATGAAAATAAAATTGATAATTAATATCACCCTTTCAAAGAAATTGCTTTAACAACACATTTCAAAATGCCAAAATTTCATCACCTCCAACTCCGGCGAGTTTTTAACCAAACTTATTGGAATTTTTCAGGTGAAGTATTATTCAATAAAACTAAACCTTAATCAGTATTTTTTTATAATCAACATTAAGTGTAAATGTTTGTATTTCGCTGATTCATCCCTGGGTGTCTCTGTGAAAATTGAGCGACTAAAATAGTCACAATTTAAGGGCATGTGGTATTTTGAAAATTATCGATTATACCAGTGTAAGATTTCAACGGTTTTTTTCCTAGAATTGTAAATATGTTATCTTTAAAATTTGGAGAATGATAGCGAACATGCAAACGGAAGTCCCCGAACTCTTCTTTTGTGAAATAATTATAAAAATTTTATTTTGATAAATTTTATTAATCCGTGTATATTTTGAGATTATATTTGTTTTATAATTTTCCCAGACTGAAAACAATTTTCCCAGACTTAAAAGTGAGAGGAGGGGGAATATGAAAAGTAACTTTTAGAGTAACTTAAGTTACTTCTACCCGTAACTGTAATGAGTTTCTTTTTTGAAAAAGTAACTGTAACGGTAACGAGTTACTTTTTTTGCAAAGTGACGTAACTGTAACGAGTTACTTTTTATAGAGGAACTTACCCAACACTGTTAATCACATTAAATTAATAAAACAAAATTACTGGAAAGTTCGTTTATTGAAATTCTGACGTTTCAATAAACAAAAATTTCCAGTAATTTCGCTTTATTCTTTTAATTTAATGAAGACCATAAGATCTACAAAAAATTCTGACTCGTATTTACATTGACGGTCGAAGGAAGGATTGATTTGATTCTTATCAAATCTACTTATTAATTATGTACAGTAGGTCCCTCCCAAAAAATTTAATTTTCGACCAAATTTTCACTTTCGACCAAAATACTTAATTTTTTAATAAAATGCATGACTTTTCAATCACATGGTTAAATTTTTATAGCGAAAATATTAATTTTTAAATAAAAAAGTTAATTTTCAAAATAATAGTCTATAATAATAATCTATTCCAGTTGCAGATTCGTCATTTTAGTTGGAAATATGTCAGTTTGGTTCAAAATTAATTCCTTTAACTGAAAATTTGAATTTTCATTTTTGGTTGAAAATTAATCTTTTCTTGTTCAAAACTCAACAATTTGGATGAAATTTTGTCTTTTTTAATAAAAAATCAAATATTTCATTGAATACCCAGATATTCCAAAAAATTCAAGTATTCCAGTTAAATATTTATCATTTTATATGAATTTTATATCATTTTAGGTTGAAAATAAAATTACTTGTTTGAAAGTTAGACTGTTTTTTTGAAATTTTTTTTGTTGATTCATCATTTTAATTAAAAGTTCATTTTCTTTTGTTAAAATATGAGCTATTTGATTGAAAACTTGTTTTTTTATTGTGTAAAAAGGAATTTTTGAACCGAAAATTTAACTACGTTGTTGCAATTTTTTCTATTTTTGTTAAAAAATGATTATTTAAACGGAAAATGTAACTGTTATTTCAGTTGAATATAACATAAATTTAGTTCAAAAAATCACCTCTTTAGTTTAACATTAATTTTTTGACTAAAAATGTAATTATTCAACTTTTGGTTGAAAAATGATTTTTTTAGTTAAAAACTTTAACAATTCCACATATTCCAGTTCAATATTCATAATTTTAGTTTGAAAATTTGTCACTTTGTTTGAAAATGTCACTTTTTTGTTGCAAGTTAGTTTTTTCTTTTCTGTTCGAAGTAATTTTTTTTTGTGGAAAGTAATTTTTTAACTGAAAATTTAACTGATTCTAAATAAATATTCCATAGGTTCAGTTGTAAATTCATCTGCTTGGTTAAACATGTTAATTTTACGAACTCAAAATTTAATAATTTAAGTGTTGATTGACAATTTATGTTTTTTAACCAAAATTAATTTTTTGTTGGAAATTTCTACTATTTCAGTTGAAGACTCATCATTTTAGATGAAAATTTACCAGTTATGTTGAAAATTGAACTATTTTATTGAAAATCCGTTTTTTTTTTTAATTAATTTTTCAAACTAAAAGTTTAACTATTCAATTTTTTGTCGAAAAATGATATTTTTTAGTGGAAAATTGAAGTGCTTGTTTCAAATTTCATTTATTTTGCAATACTTGGTCTGTTGTGGTAAAGGGTGTTTAGAATGAATAGGAGATCATATACAAAAAACACAAAGTGACATAAGTGAGAGTTCTAAGTACCTGAAAAATCACTGAGTTTCGTTATGAGTTACTTTCAATGAAAGTAACAAGTTAGTAGTATCCAACTCTGACCAGGATCCGAACATGTTTCGAGGCCTTTTAGGTCTCCTCTTAAGGGGAATTTTAATGGAAAACTAATAGGAAATATGTGTTTGTTATGCTATTGTGAAATAAAAATCAGAATTAAATTTGAGATTAATTATTAAAGAATTATTAAAACTTTGATATAATTTACTGGTCTGCATTTCGTGCAGATGTACGCGTACATTGTTTATAAGGTTGGTATTCATAAATCGTGACTCTTACTTAGTATCAGTTATTAACTGAAATAGATGACGTTTCATGCATGAGAAATGCGTCATTGAAAATCAGCGATGCGGCGCTTAATCGTGTTGGATAGATAAATTAATTTATACCTTAATTAAATAAGCGATCGGCGCTCGCGTTAGTAGCTACAATAACCCATTAAAGCAGATCCGTGGTACTATCCTGGCCACAAACATCCATTGTCAGTTTAAGTTAATTTAGACTTAAGTAAACATCAGTTAAACGTTTAATCGTAGTCGTTTCCGCTGAGACCTTCAACAAAATGAAGAGCGTTGACTTCGAGCTTTGGAATTTAAAAAAAATCAACCGTATGACACGTTTCAATATGTTTCAATGTGTTCCAACCCGCCATATTCTAATGGAATGCTCTTAAGTAAGATATAATAAGACATTAAGACATTCCCAAGTTTTGTAATAGTCCGGGGGTTTTAAGGGATCATCCGTAAACTGCGTTACCTTGGCCATGAAACCGGGAAACCCCAGGAACTTTATTTTAAAACTAGAAATTAAATTCAAGTTTTCATTTTTTTTTTATTTTGGTCAATTTAGAAAAGTGATATTTCTATTATATTCAGTCGCAGAGCTTTCAAATTATCTCAGTTTACTCTAATTAAATAAACCTTAATTTATTATTGAATTTTCTTCGTACTTAGAAATTAAACTTGTCGTTTGAAAATTTGTGTACTTTGTGACAAATTCAGTTTTTTTTTTGTAGAAAATGAATTCTTATGGTTCAAGATTAATCTTTTTGTTATAAAATTAAACTATGCCACTTTAAAATTCATCATTTTAGTTGGAAATTCATCATTCTGCTTGAAAATTGTTAATTTCTTCAACTAAAAATGTGAATGTCCATTTTTCTTTAAAAATTGATTTTTTCTTGTTCAAAATTTAAAAATTTTAATGAAAATTTGTTTTTTTAAATTGAAAATTCAACTATTTCATTGAAAATCCACATATTTTAATCTTCTTGTTTAAAAAATCTTCTTTTCGATTATAAATGAAAGTATTACTTCTTACTATTACTTGGTCGATAGAAAGTTAAACTTTTTTGTTGAAATTTAGTTCTTTTGGTTAAAGATTAATCATTTTAATTAAAAATTAATTTCTTTAGTTAGATGACATCTTAGCTGTTTTTTTCGAAAGATATCGTTATTAATTAATCTAAGTATCATGACTAATCCAGAAGAGTAACGTAGCCCTAAGTTCTATATCCAAACATAGGAATGAGGGTTATTTTTCAAATAAAAAAGGGTAAAACGAAGGAGTAAATTCTTTCAAATAATATTAATGTAAATAAGGTATTAAATACAATATGAAATACTTTAAATTCCTAAGATTTCAAGTCGGAGTATCTATATAAAAAAAAGAAAACTTAATTTTTAGCGAACAAATTATATTTTAAACTAAACAGGTGAATATGAAAAAAATGAAATTTAACAAACTAGTTCAACTCTAAACTATTTAGTAGAATTGTTAAATAAAAAATATGAAATTTTAACCAAACAGTTCAATTTTCAAGCAAATTGATAAATTTTCATCAAAATTGTTTAATTTTTAATCAAATAGGTAAATTTAAACCAAAAATATGAATTTTTAACAAAAAAAGTTAATTTTCAACCGATCAGTTAATTTTCCACCAAATTGTTGAATCTTCAACCAAGCCAGATTAATCTAGAACCAAAAATGATTCATTTTCAACCACAAAGATTAATTTTAGGCCAAAAATACGAATTTGTAATAAAGCGCTTGAATTTTTAATTAGAAAATTTTCAATTTTCAATCGAAAATATCAATTTTTAACCGAAAGTGGCAGTGTTACATTGTTAGTGCAGAAAATTAATTCTCAAGAAAAAAGAAGAGCATTTTCAAAAAATAGTTATCATTTCAACCAGAGATGCATTGTCAATTAAAAGGATCAATCTTTAAACAAATTTCCAGCAAGAACATTAAATTCTACCAAAAAACAAGATTTTTCAACAAAATATATTAATTTTCAACAAAGTGGTTGAATTTTAAAGCCAAAAGCACAAAGTATTTGCAAAATGGTCAATTAAAAGGATCAATCTTTGAACAAATTTCCAGCAAGAACATTAAATTCTACCAAAAAACAAGATTTTTCAACAAAATATATTAATTTTCAACAAAGTGGTTGAATTTTAAAGCCAAAAGAACAAAGTATTTGCAAAATGGTTGTATTTTTTATTCAAAAATACCATTTTTTAACAAAAAATTAGTTTTCTACCGAAAATTTATATTGTCTGAAAAAAATAGTTTAACTTTTATACAAATAGTTCTATCTAAACAAAAATATGAATTTTAAACAAAAAAGTTATTTTTAAACCGAGTAATTTAATTTTCTATCAAATTTTTGAAGCGTCAGACAAACCAGAATAATTTGGAACCAAAAAGGACTAATTTTCAATCACAAAGATTAGTTTTAGATAATAATAAAAAAACAATCTAATAAATTACATGAATGTTCAACCATAAAATATCAACTTTTAACCAAAAATGGCAGAGTTACATTGTTAGTTAAAGCAATTAATTCTTAACCAAAAAAGAAGAGAATTTTCAAAAAAATATATTAATTGTAAACTAAAGTGATTACTCATAAAAAATGAATTTTCAGAAAACTTCCATCTACGAGAAAATTGAGTTTAACTCAGAAGTTGATTTTTTAATCCAGAAGATTAATTTTATAAAAATGAAATTAAAAAAATTTTTAAAACAAGGATGTAAATCTTTTTAAAAAATCGACAAGAAGATTAATGTTCTATCAAAAACACGATTTTTGAACAAAATACATTCATTTTCAAAATAATGGTTAAAGTAATTTTTAAACAAATAGTTCAATTTAAACAAAAAATATAGGAATCTTTTTAAAAAAAGTTAATTTTCAATCGAATAATTTAATTTTCCACCAAATTTTTTAATCATCGACCAAACCAGATTATTATAGACCCAAAAAGTTACATTGTTAACCAAAAAGGATTAATTTTCATGCAAGAACAATCATTTTTGACGCAAAAAAAGAATTTTAAGATTATTGAATGAAAATTTGTCAATTTTAGACCAAAAATGGGATAGTTACGTTCTCAATAAACAAAATTAATTTTCAAGAAACAAAACTAATTTTTAACAGAATAGTTGAATTTTCAATTCAAGTGATGTATATTTGAAAACAAAAACTGAATTTTCCGCCCAGAAGATTAATTTTCTACAAGAAAGTTGAAATAAAAAATTATGAATTCTGAAAAAAAATTGAATAATTGATATTTAAATTAAAAAAGATTACAATTTTTATTTTAAAAAAGTTCATGTTTCATAAAAAACATTTTAATTAAAAATAAAAACTTTTGATTTTAACCAGTACCATGAATTTTAAGCGACAAAAATGTATTTTCTACCATTAAAAACAAATTTTCAATTGAAAAACATCAATTTTAAACAAAAAATTAAATAAACAAATTTTCAGTAGAAAAATTAATTTTATTAAAAAGGAAAACGTCCAATTTTCAACTAAATTGTCCAATTATCAACCACAGAAATAAGTTTTTCACTAAAATGATGAATTCTTAACAACAACAAAAAAACTGCATTTTTAACATTTTTAACAAAAAAAAAAAGAAGATAAGATATGGATGAAATACTTAATCCTCAGCCAAATAGTAAATGTTCACCTAAAAAAAATCAGTTTTCAATAAAAAATGGAATAATTCAATTTTCAATTTACAAAAGTAATTTTCAACGAGAAAAAGTTTTTTTTGTAAGAAGACATTTAAATTTTCAACTAAACTAATGAATCATTACCTAGGAGTTTTATTTGCCATCAATAAAGAAAAAGTGATCTAATCAGTAACGTCGACTGACCGAAGCAGTAATTTTGAATAATCTAAACAAAGTAATTTTCAATGACAGAATCAGTAACTTTCACGAATTAAAACAATCATTTATGGTTAATTTAAATCGAAAATTAAAATGTGGGAATTTAAATAGAAATTTCAACTCAGAAATGAATTTCTTATTTTATTTAGCAGGCAAATCAGTATTTTTCATTGACTGAAAAACAGTCATTTCTATCAATAGGAAATCAGTAACTTCGATGGACTGATTGATTGAGTCAGCAATATTTTTTATTCACTTTTTTAAACTACGTTTTTATGAGTAGAAATTTCTCGCTTTTAATTCAAAGCATGCTTGATTAATTTAATCAGTCAAATTTTGACTGATTTAAGTTTAGAGCGTAAATTTCAGAATGGTTTTTGTTAATATTATTTCTTCCTTTTTTATTGAGTGGGGAAGATTAATCATTGATTGGGATATAAGAAGCGGGTATTTCTCGTTCTGATTCGAGGTATGTGATTGAATTGAGAATAAATTGTCGATGAACCCTTTTGTTTGGCACGCGACGCATATCCGTTGGCCGTATCCGGATTTCGCGTTGTCCCCGCTCGGAGAAATGGAGCTCGTGCTGCTCGCCAAGTGGGTTAGATTGGGTTAGGTTAGGTAATTATAAACCCTCGACGGGTCGCGTGAATACGATACTAAAATTACTCTCGAATTTCCAAGTATAACGATGCACCCGGCGTCGTGGCCGAGTGCATTCCTGTCTTTTTCCGCCCCTTTTTCCGGGCGCCCTTGAATTTTCCACGCATTGCCCGGCACTCCAGTTTCCACTCAACATCCTCTTTTTTATAGTGCCGACTCCCGACGGCATGCAGAGCAAGGAAGAATTTTCGAAAATCGTAGTGTCAAAGAAACCGGGAATTTTACAAATTTTTCGAAAAAAAACTCTGTCCAACTTAGATTTCAACCGTTTCCTAAATAATTAAGTAAATTTTTATCTTTTTCAAATTATGATATCGTTTAGTTTAATATGCATAATTTGAAAATCTATCACTTTAAAAATTTTACATTTTAGATTTTAATTTTCAAGCGTAAATTTTAATGTATAGATGTTTAAAATTCAGTTTTAAAGCCTTAAACAATTAAAATTAAAAATTAAAACCGTTTGAAATATAAGATTTAAAAACAAATCGTTTTTATTTTATCAACTGTGAATATAAATTAATAATGATTTTAAAATTGAACTGTACTCAATTATTATTTTGTTTTATTATTTTGAAAACATTATTTCATTAAATTTTGTATTATTTTAATTTAAGTTTTAAAAGTGAATAATAATTTCATTTTACAGGACGAATAATAATCTGTAATCAGATCACAATTTTCAAATTTGCAGATTTTAACGTTAAAAATCAAATTGTTTCAATTGTCAAGTCCTTTTAGCTAAACAAATTCAAGCGACCGTTCCAAACTTTATAAACTATTTTTAAGTTTAAAATAACTTCAAAATAATACATTCATAATTAAAGGCTTTTATTCAATTTTAAATATTAGTTTAGTCTGAAATATTCTATTTTTAAACCATTTATTTTGAAATTTCTTAATTAAGAAAAAGAACAATTGCTAAAAATTGAAAAAATATCTGGCTGTTCATTGCAAGATCATTAATTGTCAGTTTAATATTCAAAACTAAACAAAAAAGCTAAACTTCTTTAAACGTTACAATTTTAATTATTCTATTCATAAAAATTTAATTTTTAACTCATATTGTTGAATTTTTATGTATAAATAACAATTGAACACCTACAATTCTTAGAAAAAATTCGAGTAGGCTTGAGAAATATTCAAAAGTTTTGAAATAATTCAAAAGTAATTTAAAATTCCAAATTATTTCAAATAATTGAAAATAAGCGTCTACGTTTTTACAATTTTCACAAAATCCGGATATGCGTACCAAAATTTCGCTGCAAATAACCCATGGCCTAATTTAAAACAAAATATAGATTTTGGCACATTTCAAATTGCTTGAAATGATATAATTTTGAAAATCAAACAACTTTTAAACTTTGATTTTTTAAATTTCATTGGCAGTGAAAAATATTTGCGAACCTGGAAAATACCCGGAGGTGACCGGAACCTTTTTTCTTTGTTTAAAACGGCCATCCTGACTTCCCCTCGCCTTTTTTAAGGCTTTCAAGTTTTTAATCACCCCTCCCACCCCCTATCTTACGTAAATTATGCTGACTAAATTTTTTAGTTGAATTTAAGTAGTGGTTATATTTAGAGGTTATTATTTAATAAAATATTACAGTTTCTAATGAATTAACAAAGTGTTCAATTTTAAACCCAGAAAGATTTTTTAGTCATTATAGAACAAAATTTTGAAATGTTTAATTTTCAAGAAAAAATTTCAATCAAATTTTCAACAAAAAAGATTTTCAATCCAAGAAGATTTTTGTTTTATGTAAAAACCGTTAAATTCTTCCAGAAAAGATCAATCCTCAACCATCAACAAAAAATAAATCAGTTGTATTTTGAACCAAAAAAGAATAAATATTTCCGAAAAGAAATGAAATTTCTAAAATTCAGTTTAATTTTTCAACTCGAAAATGTAAATTTTTCATTAAAAATGTTAATTTTTAACCAATTAGTTGAATTTTCTATAAAATACATGCATTTTCTACCAAGAAGACCAAAAAGTTATTCTCGAAAAAATATGTCGATATTCAAATAAAAAACAATCTGAATGGTGGCCTTGAAGCTGCCCTTGGCGTTGACCATGAAGGTTATTTCAAGGTCACCTTTTTTTTTTCAAATGGAAACCCCTATTTTTGACACCGCCAATCGAAAGAACGCAAAATTTTATGTTTAGATATTGCTCAAGGTCATGTTACCCGATGACCTTTGGGATCATTCCAAGGTCGTGTAAACATGATGCATATCCAAACGTAAACTTTTGCGTTCTTTCGGTTGGCGGTGTTAAAAATAGGGGTATCCATTTGAAAAATAAAAGTTGACCTTGAAATAACCTTCAAGCTCAACTTAAGGGTCACTATTCAGATCCTTGTCCAAAACCCTAAAACTTTTGTCTGAAACATTTCTCACAAAAACGGATATTTTCGCTGATAGGGGGGAGGGGTCCGATACTTTTTGATGACCCCGTATATTTAATCTTTTTTGGTTAAAAATACAACTGCTTGCAATTTTTTGAAGATTCAACTATTTTCTTGAAAATTTATCCTTTTTGGGTGAGTTCAACATTTAAAAATTTTAAATAAGGTCTTTTTAGATTCAGAATCTTTTTGAACTTTCTGCAAAATCTTAGGAAAATGATGTTCATATAATTTTAAAAACAAATAAACCTAAGAAGAAATGATTGGTCTTTCGAAAATGTTATTTTATATTGAAAATTATTTTTGCCATGCAATCGAAAAACTAGACGTGCACTTAGTGCTCGATGGACTATGCTTAAAATTGTTCATTTTGAAATTGTAATTAATTCATTGGCCACCCTATAAATCTCTGATGATATTGTTTCATTTCATTTCAGTTTTCATTTTGGTCAATAAACAGTACAAGTAGTAAAAAAGAAATAATGGCGAAATATGTATAATACTTTTTCCCCCATCGGTCCATTGTGTGCTGTTGGAGCACGTCACATAGCAGTCTCGTCAAAAGCCACAAACCCGCAAGAAAAAAAGCAGGTTCTTCCGCTCGCTAACGGCGTGGATAAATAAAGAAGGGGGGTAGCGAGCGGCCGTGGCGGGGGAAAGAGTAGTGGGAGTGGGGGTACACCGGTAGCGATAACGATGATGACTGCAGCGACGATTAGGACATTAGGACTTTTTCGCATTCCCCCAGCAATCGAGACGAGGCGAAACGAAACGAAACGCGCGGACAAGTTAACCGTCGTGCGTTCAACTCGGTCTCGTGCGCAGAACCCTGTAGAACTATAGAGTACTATAGAATATAGTGGCAACAAAATCGTAGCTCGAAATGCACGCCAAGTGTATTGCACTGCTGTACTTACTTTGTACCTACGCGCAACTGCAAGTGCAACATTATCGCCATGGGCAAACGTCCGAGCGGGAGCGATAGATAGGTCTCAAAGGAAAAAAAAAGTATTTATCTGGAACTAGAGAGAGTTTCCTGGAGAGGAAAACTCGCAGGAGATTTGGCAACAGTGCTTCGGGGGACAAGAAACAAGAAAAAGTATGGACCACTCCAGACGAGGCCCGCCGGATGTGTTTTCTTGCGCCGAGAACTCAATTTATGGTCTTGGCATTTTATGATAATTTTTTTCCGGAACTTTGAATCAGTTTTTCAGAACGAGACAAAAGTCACAGAGCGGAATTGTCAGATTAATTCACAAATTCGTATTGAGAGTGCTCTAAGCGCGCGTGTAGTTTTTTTAGTTTGGGAGACAAAATAATTTTTGATATAAAATAAAATTATCGAGTAACTACTTTGTATTTTTATCATTTTTCGCTAACCATACAACTGGTTGAATATTAATCTTTTTGCTGGAGGATTCAACTATTTTGTTAAAAATGTGTTTTTCTTGGATAACTTCAACGATTTTTGATTTAAAATAAAAATATTTTTGGATTGAAATATCAGCTATTTGGTTGGAGATTAATTGTTTTGTTAAAATTTTGATTTTACATCCAAAATTTTTTTAATTGTTTTGAATTTTCTCAAAAATATTAGGAAAATTATTTTTGAGAAAATTGAAAAAAATTTTTGAAAATTTCGGATGACAAATCAAAATTTCAACGAAGCAATTATTCTTCAGGCAAATAGCTGATATTTCAATTCAAAGGGATTTTTATTTTAAATAAAAAACTGTTGAAGTGATCCAAAAAAGACACATTTTGAGCAAAATAGTTGAATTCATAAGCAAAAAGATTAATATTCAACCAGTTGTATGTGTAACCAAAAATTACTAAATATTAGCAATAGGAGACAAATCTTCAAGCAAACTCTTTAATCTTTTAACCGGAAAATATGAATTTTCATGAAAAAAAAAAATTATTTTCAGCCAAATATTTTAATTATGAACCAAATACATGACGTTTTTATCAAGAGGATTAATTTTCATGTACAAAAAATGGAATTTTCAATTGAAATTATGAATCTTCAGCCAAAAAATTACTTTCTAACAATGTAGTTCAACTCATAATTCTTAATCGTTAAATTTTCAAGCAAAAAAGATGACTTATCAACCAAAATATAATAGTTGATACTAAAGATAAGAATATTTTAATTTTTAGAAAAAAAATAGGTTAAATTTATTAAAAGAAAAAGAAAACGAATTTTAAACAAGATAGTTGAATCCTCAACCAAAAAACATTAATTTTCAACCAGTTGTATTTTTAAACAAAAAAGAAATGATATGTTCCAAAGAAGATGCATTTTCTACTAAATGGATTAATATTTTACTCTGAACATATACATTTACAAGAAAAAAGTTAATTTTCAACCAAATAAATGAATTTTATACCAAGAAGATTAATTTTCTACCTAAAAAGATGAATTTTCAAAGAAAATTAGGAATCCTCATCCCAAAAAATGTCTTTTTAACCAAATAGTTAAATTTCTAAACAAAAAATAAGAATTCTGAACAAAAAATGCAATACTTGATATTTCAATCCAGAATTTTTTTATTTTAAATCAAAAAGTTTTGAATTCATAAAAAACCCGATTTTGACCAAAAAAAAATGTTAAATCATTAACCGAAAATACTTCAGTTTTCAACCAAACAGTTGCAATTTTCATAAATTAAGATATAATTTTTACAAATTGAAATAAATTTTCAAACCAAAAAGATGAATTTGCCACAAAATTCTTGAATTGACAACCCACAAAAAAACTAATTTTAAACTACTTGTATTTTGAAACAAAAAGAATGAATTCTCAAAGAAAAGAAAATATTTGATACTAAAACTAAAAAAGTTTTTTGACAAAATAGTTGAATCCCCGACAAAAAAATCAAATTTTCAATTAAACTGTTTCCATTAAAAAAAAAAGATAAAGTTTCACTAAAATTAGATGAATTCTTAATTAAAAAAGGCGTATTTTCGACAAAATTGTTGACTTTTGCAAAAAAATTAATTTTCAACCAGTTGAGCCTTTAAACACAAAGATTGAATGATTTCGAAAAGAGACGAATTTTCTACAAAATCGTTGAATTCGTTTACCCGAAAATATAAACTGTCAACAGTAAATTTAATTTTTAATCAAACAGTTGAATTTTCAACCAAATACATGAATTTTCTATGAAGAATATTAATTTTCTCTTCAAAAAGACGGATTTCTAATAAAAATAAATCTTTTAACAAATTTGTTCAACTTTTAACCCGCAAATGTCGATTTTTCAACCAAAAAAGATGAATTATAAATCAAAAATGTAGATAGTAGATATTAAAACTAAAAAAGGATTTGAATTGTAAATTAAAAAGAGTTGAATTCATCCAAAAGGAAGATTTTTAACATAATAGTGGAATCATCAATCAAAACGATTTTAATTCTAAACCAAACGCAGTTACAATTTCAGTTAAAAAAAATAATAATAAATTTCTGCAAAATAAGATGAGCTTTCAAACCAAAAATACGAAGTTTAAACAAAATTGTTTAAATTTTCAACCAATGGAGGTGTTTCATCCAGGAAGGAACATTTTTTTAGTCTAATTATAATCTGAAGGGAAACCATTTAAAATACACAATAAAAATTGGGAATTTCGAGAAAATTGATAAGAAACTTTTTATATTTTACAGGATTCTGCACAATTTTAGGCCAAATTTGATTGAATTTTAAAGATATTAAGGACTTTCGGGCCCTTTAAAAAAATTGAATCATAAATTTTGGAAAATTTTTCAAATATGAACTTTTATTTTTTTAAATAAATACATATATAAATAAAGAAATATCAATATATTTAAAGTAATGCGCATTTTCTTTAAAATGTTGGAAAATACTCGAACATTCTTGTTTGACAACTTTACAAACATTTTGGCATGTTTTGAAATCTTTTCAAACACTCTGTCAAAATCATATTTGTAAAATAAAACTCTTTGTAAAATGTTCCCAGAAGTCTTAAGAAAAATTTTCTATTCTCTTGAAATCTTTCAAAATTCTTAAAAAGCTTCTCAAATTTTTGGTTGAAATCTTCAAAAATTTGGATTTTGTTTTTAATTTGTTAAAATTTTTTCAAGTTGAAAATTATTTTTATATCTTTTCAAAACATCTAAATATTTCTTAAACTTATTTGCGTTTTTTCTAAAATTTAATAATCGTGAAAAAATGGAAAAGTTTGCTTTAAAATCCCCCACATTATTGTCTAAAACTGTAGGAAATAATTTGAAGTGTTCTAAGCTATTTAAAAAAATCCTGAAATCCTAAGAAAAAAATGTATTATCTTAAAACTTTAACAAAAAAATAAAAATAATAAAAAGCTTTAAAATTATTAAAATACTACATTTTTCTTAAAATGTTTTGAAATTTCAGAAAATACAAAAGAATAAGAAACTTAAAATTGCCACTTAAAGTCATATTCACGCAACCATGTAATCAATCAAGTATTCAACAATAGAGAGTGCGAGATTTTCGAGAATTTCGTTCCACCGATTGTTTTGGATAGGATACACACAATAAAGAGACATATACGGTTATCAATTTTTTTAGCAATTTTTTTTTCATATTCCTCCAATGGATAGGGTTGACGTATCTGCATGATATGTTTATAATGCAATTTTTAGGTGATGACAGTCGCGGAAGTGACTGCCTATTTGATTTCTTGGTCAGTTATTGAATTAGTTGCATCAAACATGGTTCATTTATTTATTTTCGAATAAATAATACTATTTAGAACTGATAAAATTTGTGAAATTATAGAATTATATAAAATATTATATAATTATTTGATATAACATAATTATATAAATAAATATTGTATAATCCTTTATAATTTCTTGTAAACTTCTGGAAAGTTTTAATACTTCTTATATAATCTTTAAAATATTTTGAATTATTTGGTACTTTTTTGAAAGTCCTAAAATCTGAAGTAATGTGAAGTGCTTAACAATTTTTCACATTTGTTTGAAATCCATCAGAATATTTTGAAAATCCTTACACGTTTTTTAATTCCCTTGAAATGATTTAAAATCCCTATCCCATGAAATCTTTTAAGATTTTAGAAAAAAACTTTTAAAATACCTTGTAATTTTTTCAATTCCTTGAAATATTTGTATAACGATTGAAATTTTATGATATATTTTGAAATCACTCGAAATCCCGCGAAATCGAAATTTCATTAAATACATTGAAACCTCTTGAAATTCATCCAAACGCCTTTCATTGATTGGTAATTAACTGCAAAATCTTTGAAATTAAACCATTTGAAATCCCAGAAAATTTCTTTAAATGTTCCATGCAAACCTTTGCATTTTCCGAAAGCCATTTAAATCTCTCGAAATCCCTTGAAACCCCATCAAATCCATTAAAATCTTTAATTCCTTGAAATCTCGTGAAATCCTTTTGAAATTCCTTGGAATCCTGTAAAATCCGACCAAATATACCGTGAAAAGGCATGAAAATTTTAAAAATCCAGTGTTTGTTATTGCATAAAAAACTTAGAAATTGTTTTAAATTTTTATTATTCCTGGAAACATTTTTACGTATGTAATAAATAAGTATCCCTTGTAATCTTTGAAAACCTTTGAGTAATTTTTTTGAAATTACGTTCAATCTTTAAACCCTCATGAAACATCTAGAAATCCCGCGAATTCTTTGGGAAAATTCTAAAGTTTAAAGTTTATGTTAAAGTTTTTTTACTATTTGGTTGAAAATTTCATTTTTCAATTGATTATTCAACTGTTTTGTGAAAAAGTGATCTTTTCTGGTCGAAAATTCAATTCTTTTAAATAAAAATTTGTCTTTTTGGATTAAAAATAATTAGCTTCGCTAAAAACGCCATGTTCATTTGTTTAAAATGCAACTTTTTGTTGACCAATTGGCTTTTTGGGCAGAAAATGTTTTCTTTTTGGACTAAAAATGCATCTTTTGATAGAAAAGTCGTCTTTTTTCTTGAAAGTGGCTTCTTTTTCATTAAAAAGTCTACTATTTTATTTTTGGTTCAGAATTTGTCTCTTTTGGTTATTTTTTTTTTCTTTACTATTTGTTCGAAAATTTCCTTATTTAATTAAATATTCACTGTTTTGTGAAAAAGTCATATTTCTGGGTCCAAAATTCAAATTAATTAAATGAAATTCGTCTTTTTGGATTGAAAATAATTAGCTTTCGGTATACCGAAAGCTAATTGTTTCTAAAGAAACGTCATGTCCAGTGGTTGAAAATTTAATTTTATTGTTGATTCAATTTTATTCTTTTTTTTTTAAGTCTATACTATTATATTTTTAGTTCAGAATCCATCTCTTTTGGTCAACAAATTTTACTATTTGGTCGAAAAATTCATTATTTGATTTGAAAATTAAACTGGGTTGTCAAAAAGTAATCTTTTTTTTATCGAAAATTCAACTATTTTGTTGAAAATTCTCTTTTTTGATAGAAAATTCGTTCTTTTGGATTGAAAATTCATTTTTTTAAAATAACTTTTCGTCGTTTATGATCTTTTGGTAGAAAATAATTATTTTTTGGTTAAAAATTGATCTTTTATGGTTGATAGTTAACTCTTTTTATTGCAAAACTTTACGATTATATTTTAGGTACAGAATTCATATTTTTTGTTTAAAATTTCATTATTTTGTTAAAATTCAATCGTTTTTTTAAAAGGAATCTTTTTTTGGTCGAAAATTCAACTTTTTGAAGGAGAATTCGTATTTTTGGATTGAAAATTTAGATTGTGGTGGAAATGTCATACTTTTTTTAATCGAAAATTCATCTTTCTTAGTTGAAAATACAACTATCATCTAAAAGATTCGTCTTTTTGACTTGAAAATTAAAGTATTTTGTTGAAAATGCAATTGTTTTTGGTTCATATGTAATCTTGTTTTAAAATTCGATCGTTTGGTTGCAGATTTATCATCGTAGTTTAAAAATTTAACTATTTGATTAAAAATTAAATTTTTGTTGTTGAAAATTCATGTCTGCTGCTTTAAAGTTGATCTATTTTGTTATAAATGCGTTGAAAGTTGAAAGTGATTTTTTTATTGTTGAAAATTTGAGTGTTTGTTTGGTTAAATTTTAATGTTTTATTTGATAATTCGACTATTTGGTTCAAAATGCATCTATCATGTAGAAAATTGAATTACTTTTTTGAACATTCAAATAATTTGTTAAAAAGGGATTTTTTTTTGTTTAAAAATTTAACTGCTGTGTTGAACTTTCGTCTATTACTAGTCTATTTGGACAGAAAATTCGTTCTTTTGGATTGAAAATTCATCTTTTTTTGTTGTTGAATATTCAACTGTTATGTATTAATAAAGTTGAACTATTTAGTTGTAAATGCATCAGCAGTTTGGTTGAAAATAAATTTTGTTTGTAATTTGAACTATTTTGCTAAAAATGAATTGTTTTTTTATTGAAAGTTCCACTATTATGTTGAAAATGAAATATATTTCGACTTGAAATCTCAGGAATATCGTACCTACAATAATATTATTCAAAGAATTTATTCCCCTATTATTCAACTATTTTCTTTAAAAGAATCATCCTATTTCCCCTATTTTGAGGATGTGAAATCCCTTTTACAATAATTTACATTATATATTTTACCTTGAAGTTTTAAAATGTTTAATTCTTTTCAAATGTTATGGCTAGAAGCAATTAGTATTGAATAATAATGATTATAAACGCTTCAAATTTAAAGTGAATCAGGAAAAATGTGATGTTCAACTAGAAAAACCGCGGGTGATAACCTGGAATGCCTGTTTTGTCACATACTCCTTCCCGGAAAAGTGTTTGGACAAAGTAGAAAGCTTGGGTGACACAGATGTCCGAATACGACCCTTAAAATATGCGAAATATATTTCAAATGCAGGGCCTGATTTGCATTTGAAATGGAATTAATGACTGATAATTAGTTTTTATCATCCGTCTCCCATAATTCACTTTAAAATCTCGAAAAAGCTCCACCCAATTTACGTCCCTTCCTCTGTCGTTTCTCAAGCGACCCAAAGCCCTTAATTGCACACTTTTTACTTCAAGGAAGCCCTTAATTAAGGGGTTTATCCCTCGACTTGGCAAGCCTCTATGTAGGATTCTAGTAGTGCCGAGCGCGAGAGCAAGCGAAAGTCCACCCCCGACTCTCAGCGGGTTTTTGACTCAACAAGTGGGTCGATGTTTTCCGCACGCACAGTAGAAACCAGCTACCTCGAAGGCAAAAACGGGCCCTTCGGTATTAGGGGTTGCTTCCTGCGAGTCGCAGAACGCTGACAGTCTCTCGACTCACGAAAGCGAGTAGTCGAGCGGTGGAGTGGGGCAGGAGGGTGGCCCCCTCTCCACGCCGAATAAATCCGAGTGGTGGGGGATTGGCGCAGCTCCCCCCAATTGGAGCGTCAGTCGCGTCGCGTTCATCGAGCGAGTAGGGTTTCGTTCTTTTCCACCGGCAACCGAGTCTCGCTCATCCCGGCTTTTCCTCTCGAAATCTTCCCTCGTTTTCATCCAGCATCCGCTTCCGGTGAATCCCAGTTTTGGATTAATCCATCAATATTAAATCCACCCTTTTTCAACTCTCAGGTTCGCGATAAGAAAGTTGCTTCGAAATTTCAAGTTGAAATCAAAATAGTGCAGTGCCGGTCAGTGCGAACAATTCATTGGATTCGTCGATATTGTGGGTGATTGTGGCGAGTGTTTATGTTCGTCGATTTTGTGTTTTTTTTCTGTTTTTTTAATTTGGAAGAATACAATAGAGCACGCAAGCAATACAATATTCAATCAAGTAGAAGTTGAACTAATAAATAATAAAAAAAATCGGAATATCATTTAGGATTAGATATTCCGTCTTTCCCACGCGGTTCGGGGTTTAAAATAAACTAGCCGCTTCCGTTGTGGAGGCAACCAAACATTGACGAAGGTTCCTTGGGGATTTGATGTTTTCTCGTTCTTCGGTGAAATCCGAAGTCGCAAAGCGATCATTGACCGCGTTTGCCGATCCGTCGGCGGCGCGAGGCAAAATGAGCGCCGTGCGTCGCGCAATTTGACGTTAGTAGAACTGGCAAAACGCACGTTTTGCGAGAAAAACAAAACAAAAACTGGAAATTAGCTAATCACGGATTATTAGAGTCCTGGAAGTAGCTGAAGATTTTGCATCTGGATGATTCGAAAATGCAATCAAACACGTTACTGCGTGACATCGTTAACACGGAGAAGCTCATGAACAACAACAATCTTAATAACAATGGATCACCCGGCGCTGACATAATGTTTCAGATGGAAGACGAGGGCCTAACGCAGCTCGGAAGCGTTTTCCAGTCCGCGTATCAATCTATCGTTGGTGGTGGGCCTCAGGTATATAAAAAAAGAATTTATGCCAAATTAAAAGTTAGTGGCGCTGCCTCCCAGAAACTTGTTGTGCACCTTTTCTCAGAAAGGATTCCCCGTCTCTGTTACAATTAGAAATATTTGCCGCATATTTTAGAAGTTTTTTTTTATTATGAGCTCGATAAGTTTGAGAGGCAGATTTTAGAATTCGGAATGTCTAGGCACACCGAAAATATTTGTTCTACGCTCACAGACTCTCGGCGAACGGCCTTTAAAATTGCCCAGGAAATTTCGATCTTGTGTGCTCGTTTTGAGATTAAAAGAGTCAATATTTACACTTTGTTGTAATTTTTTATTCATTGTGGGTTTTTGTTTATTTGTTTATTATTACTCACTCAAGTAATTCGAGCAAATATTTGCACAATTGCTGAGGAAATTTCCGATCTTGCATGCTGGTTTTTTGGGACTACAAATGTGTCTTTTTTGATTAAGATGTCCGAACATATTTACGATTTTTTAAAAAACTTCTGAATTATTTGCTATGTATCAATTTGAATGAGAAAGACATTACAAGTCGACTCCAATGCGTAATTGTAATTAAATACTCACTATTTTTTACTGTCACTGGAAAGATCGTTTAAATATTTAAATTATATTTCATCTGAAATTTTAAATCATCTTTATCATAGCAACTTGAAACTTAGTTTATGTACCGAGGCACAGTGTTAATAAACTTCTGAGTCAGATCTACGGCAATCCCAAACACACGTAATAAAACATTTTATGTTTATTGGTTTAACTTAGATTCTAGAATCTAGAATTCTAAAAGTTCCGACCCTTTTTTTGAACTTGTTGAAAACACTTTAGAATATTTTTAAAATTTTTTGATAATTTTCTTACATTTGGTTATTAATATTAAGTTCATCTAAATGATTAAAAATGTATGTTACTAAAATTTCTTTAAATGTAAATAAAGAGGTCCGTTCAAAAGTTTGAAATCGATCTTTTCAAGGAGCTAAAAACAGATGCGATTTCCAGCGATGATAATTCTTACGATAGGGCCGAGTAACCGTCGTATCTACGACTTTTTTTTGCCCCTGATGCGCCAACGAACATGTGAAGCGGTATAGGCCTAATGACGTCACGATTACGTCACTAATATGGCCGCCATCACGCGGAGATAACACTATGGAGCTAGGATCTTTATGTAGGCAACCCTCCATTCGACCTGATATCCGAAACTATCGAGAGACCGACTCATGCTTCTTAATTTCGATTCTGAATGACAAATTGCATTTACGTGACTTGCCAGTCTTTGAAAAAACAAAATTTTAGTCCATTTCTGTGAATGTTACATAAATGTTACAAATTTCAGTGAGAATTGTATTACCTTCCCTAATTTCTCTGAAAATGTTAATTCAGTTTTAGTACATTTCTCTTAATGTTAGATAACTGTTAAATAAATGTTACAAGTTTCGGTTAAAGTTATGTTACCTTATGTGACTCCTCTGAGAATTTCAATATCTATTTCAGTCAATTTTGACCAATTTTACATCAATGTGACCTCAATGTTACCTCAATGTTACCAGTTTCGATTAAAAATTATCTCCGACTTATCTGAAAATATGAACATACTGTTTTTAGTGAATTTCTGTCAATGTTACAAGTTTTGGTTCGAATTATATTACCTTTGTGAATTCTCTGAGAATTTTAATATCTATTTCAGTCAGCTTTGACCAATTTTACATCAATGTTACTTGAATGTTACAAGTTTTCGTTAGAATTATTCCTAGCTTTTCTGAAATATTTACTATCCAGTTTTTAGTACATTTCTTTCAATTTTAGTTAAATGTTAGAAGTTTCGGTTCGAATCATATTATCGTCCCTAACTTCTCTGAAAATATTAATATCCAGTTCTTAGTCAATTTCTCTTAATGTTGTATAACTGTTACTTAAATGCTACCAGTTTCGGTTAGAGTGATATTACCTTCTGTGAGTTCTCTGTGAATTTTAATATCTATGTCAGTCCTATTGGCAAATTTTACATTAGTGTTATTAGTTTCGTTTAGGATTATCTCTGACTCCTCTGACAATAAGAATATCCAGTTTTTAGTAAATTTCTCTCAATGTTACGAATTTCGGTTCGAATTATATTACCTCTGTGGCTTCTTTGAGAATTTTAATATCACTGGTCAGTTTTGACAAATTTTACATCAATGTTACCTAAGTGCTACAAGTTTTAGTTAGAATTATTCCTAGCTTCTCTGAAATAGTCAATATCCAGTTTTAGTGGATTTCTCTCAATGTTACTTAAATATTACAAGTTTAAGTCAGAATTATATTACCTTCGGTGACTACTGAAAATTTTAATGACCATTTGTCGGTCAGTGTTGACAAATGTTACATCAATGTTATCTAAACCTTACAAGTTTCGGATAGAATTATTCCTGACGTCTCTGAAAATATGAATAACCAGTTTTTAGAAAATGTCTATCAATGCTGCATAACTCTTACTTAAGTGTTACAACTTTTGGTTAGAATTATATTACCTTCGATGACTTCTCTGAAAGTTTTAGTGTCCATATGTCAGTCAATTTTTACAATGTTTACATCAATGTTACTTAAATGTTACAAGTTTCGTTTCGAAATATCGGATCTCTGAAAATATGAATATCCAGTTTTTAGTGAATTTATCTTGGTTTTATATAACTGTTACTTAAGTGTTATAAGTTTTGTTCAGTTATATTACTTTCCGTGACTTCACCGAGAATTTTAATATCCAGATGTCAGTTAATTTTCAACAATAATTTTATATGAATGTTATAATAATGTTACAAGCTACATTTTGTAAGTGTTCTATTACAGTATTATACCCACCCTGAATTGTCGAATTTTTTAATGATAAATCCGAGTCATCAATATTTCTTTAATGTTAAATCAACTTTACAAATATACTCAATTAGTGAAGTTTTTAAAAAATCCTTTTTAACTCCCTTGCACTTGGAGAGCTCCTTAAGAAAGAGCTTTGCATTGGCCCGGATAGAAAATAAAATAAAAATTGTGAATCGAAGGAATAATTTGTTTTCGGGGGGTAGTGAGTCACCGTTCTGGCATTGTTTCGTTAAATGGAATTTCTATCTAATTTAAATGCGGCATAGCGAGAAATAATGCGATTATGCGTTAGCTTATTCTGTTTGTTAATCTCATTTGCACACCATTGTTACCCTTATAGAGGGACCCGCTGTATCCTCCCTCCTCCCAGTCGTTTTGCACGGTACTGTACATTATTTCAGTACAGTCTATTCGCTCAGCCGCTAGATCCTCTCTGGCTTATGGACTGTTTCCAGTGATTCTCAATCAACGCCTCCCTCTCTGCTGAAATCGATCCCAATGTCCCCTTTCAAATTCTCGACTCTATCACTATCAGATAAGTGGATAAAGTGAATTTAAAGCCAATTTTGTTGCCATCTACGTCATTCAGAACTTTCTCCTTGACATAACCTTCAAAATGTTATTCAAATAATTCCAAAGTGACACATTTTTTGAATTACTTCGGAAGTGTTCATGCCGCTGAGGAGAGTCGTCAAAAAAGGAAATTAGAAAAGAATCTTACTTACGAAAATTGTTAATCATAAATGAAATTTCCAATTGGACAAATTGACTTTTTTTATTTGAGATTTTAAAAATGATGATTTTTGCTGCACGTGCAAATAAAAATTGATTGGCATTATATTAATTCATAATTTTTTGTTCGGGAAGTATTCTCCTGACTTAGAAATTAGTTCTCACTTTCTTTCTTAATGAAAGGGCGTTCTTTTTTTAAATTTTAGTTCAAACCAAAAATTTGTGATTTGGTTTTATAGTAAGGTTGAAATCCTCTGAACGTCACTTCGCGCTGGTCAAACTTTAGCGTGCTAATTTCGCCTGAAAGCGTTGTATACCGGTACAGTCTCTTTCCAAATATCAGTGCTGGTCTGCACTCTACGAGTTTACGTTATAGCAAACGTTGGTTGGTCGGTCTAATAACTAATCGACCAGTGAGAAACCGCGGAAGTTAAATCTTCTCAACTGGGAACTATATAGTGCTGACTTCAGTACTTTATAATGTCGGAAGCAAACTTTATCTTAAAACTTAGGCAATTATAGACATACATAAGTACAAATATATCTCACCTCGCGATTTTAATCTTTACTAATAGTATCAAAATCGATTACTTTTCGTTGCATTTTGGAAGATAGAATCTTCTCGCTGGCAAAAGCGTCTCTGTCTCCTCTGCATAATATTTAACTTGATTTAAGATGCTTAAGTAGCTTAAAAATCTTTTTTTTTTGAGGTTATTTTTTTACAATCCAAGCGCATAGCATAATAAGTTCGTTTTTCCTCTTTCGAAGTGCAATTTTGTTTATAATAATTTGAGCAAACCCTTCTATCGTTTTCTCGTTGTCTAAAAGTCGTAAAGTTGTGAATACTAACGGTGAGCCTGCGTCATACGATGCTGTAATTACGACTCTTTATTGTATACGACCTGATATGAATGGAATGACGCGAATGGTTTTGAGTACAACACTTACACGACTTGCAGTATCCTCTCTCTCGATATAAGAAAACCGACAGCTGTCGACCATTGTTCGATGAATTGCAACTCTTTCGAGTATCTTGTAATAGTAATTCATGCCAAAGAGAGAATGCCGCGATGTAATTGCATTCAGCGGAAGGTCGACCATTACGAATATGTGCAAAAACTTCTTTGTTTAAAATTTTCCAAAACAATTATTAATTTAGCTTTTTTCGAAATATAGGCCTTTTACAAAGAAGGAACCAAAATTGGACCAAATATTTACTAATTTTTAGGTAACGTTTGAGTTGAAATATGTCAGTTAACTTAAATTTAGCCAAAATTTTAGCTGAATTTGATTCGTTTTTTGAACTTAAAGTCAGTAAAAACTATTACTGAAATTTAGTTGGTTTCTCGGCTGACAGTCAGTCGGTTCTTATTTTACCACCATCTCACTATGAATTTACATAACTTTTGCTAATAATATCGTCAGTATTAACGTAACTGTTTTACTCGTGCAATGAAAGTTCCACGTGGAATTTCGTTGAAATTAAATGTCCTCGAAACGTTTTCTAAACTTTGAAAACAGCAGGAAAGGTGTAGAGCGGTCTTATCGATCCGAGAATTTTAGACACTGTTCTCTCACACAAATTCACACATGGGTGGTGCGGAGGTGCACGAACGAGTTTGAGGAACATTCTGAGCTTGTTTTTTCTGTAGAGTTAAAAAGAAAAAAAAATAGGAGGGAGTGTAATTAGTGCTTGCCCACGAAACTTGTCTTCTTTCTGCTTTAGGTCTACCTACCGTATAAACATTTTCTCAGTTCTACGGTGGAAGTCAGTCTGTTTTTTTATTCTTCTTTTTTTTCTCTCGTAGTGCTATATCTTCCTTCTTTTGAGTAAAGTGCATTTGACGGAACGTGTTTCCGATCGAGGGCGGTCATTTCCGGTCCACGCCTTCCCTCCATGTTTCCGGTTCGCGACTAGCTTTACAGCTTCAAAGATCGGGAAAGGAAATTGACCCTATTATCCCTTTTTGGTGCCGAAAGTGGCCGGATGAACGCCCGTTCGATAATCCGATTACCGCAGAAAGGTAAAAGTGGAGATTTTCAGCTTTGGAAGGACTAAAAACAATTGTTTTGGATTTTTTTATAGCTTCTTAGGCCCGTTTTAAACCGTGAATTCTAATTATCGACATTCCGATTTGTATGTGAAAAAAAGTGTTTATGAGCACATAAATGGACCAAGAACAATTATCACGAATTGTTAAATGAGAACTAACCTCTTGCAGATAAATCTCGAGTATTTTATTTTAGAAAATTAGCGTTCCTGAAATTTCATAATTTTCCGCTTCCGAGAATTTATTTCCCGTGTACGTGGCTGGCAAAAGTTAAACTTGTATCTCTCTTTCTCGTATAACGAACAGCACCCGGGAGCAATTTGAAACTCGGCGTTGTCATAATTCGAGGCGAAACTTTCGTCGAATTAGGCGGCGAATTTACCAGTTTAAAGTCGCTTGTTTAAATATGCGGCGTAAATAATTACCTCTTGCGGACTTGCCGCGGGGCTGAGAAGAATCGCGTGATGTTTTCCACCAGGCGCGGCTCGAAGTTCAAAGTAGCGTTTAGTCTAGCGACTCCAAAGAATTGTAAGCGAAACCACCCACGTTTTTAGCCTAAAAAGGATAAACTTTATTTCCTCTCTAAACAAGCTTCCAAACGTCATTTCAACTCCTTTTATTCCTTGCAAGTTTGTTCTTTATTTTTTGAGGACAAAATAGAAGCTATGGTAAAAATGCGCCATCAGGAGGTGAACCTTAAATCTTGAAATGGGTTGTAAATTATAAGAGATTTGATTTACGACTTTGTTAACGAACTCGTATTTATTAAGGTAACTTTCGGCAGTAACGAGTTAGTTGAAAAGGGATAGTCACTTATTGGGTGGTCTGGTATTTCGTCCTTCTTCAAACAAACAAAAAATACTTTCCAAGTGAGAAATTTGAAAATTGTCCGCCTCGCGATTTGCCCTTCCAATAAATTCCAGCAGGAGCAAGATTTATCGATTATCTTTTGAAAATAGATTTTTTAAGATGGCATCAATTGTCCTCAGTTGTTTTCCATACTTAAATTGATTCGTAAGTCGATAACCTTATTGAATGGACATTTACTAGCTTAATGAGAGCCACTGACACCAAGAGGGCTAGGTTAAAAGCGGCAATGAATAGAATTGATATAAATGGGACGGCGACCTGGCTCCGGACTCCAAGCTGATTGTTTTTTTTTTACCGTCGAATTGGCTAACAAGTGGCTGTGCTGCTCGGCCAATCGGTAAACCAGTTGACTTCCGTGCTTTTCGGGCAATTCCTAATATCCAAAAGCAAATCGCCCGTGTAGGAGAATAGTCGAAATTAGTCAACAAACTGCCAATTTTCTCAAGACACTTCCAGTTGGCAAAATTATGCCGCTGGATCCGATTTAATTAAGCTTGGTTATCGTTTACTGCCAAACTTCAGCGAGTGATCGTCACTGCAGGCCTCATAATCTGTGGTCAGGATAAGCATTATTATTATCTCGCGCGTATGCGTTACACGTATGTTCGTAATTGTATGCCATTATGAGCACAGATATTTCCTCTAATTTGCCATCATAATGCTTCATATATTTTTTATTCGAATATGCAAAACTTTTCTAGATTTTTGTTGCTCAAAGTCATTCAGTGTTGTTCGGAAGATTTGGTGGGTATTCAAGATGATCCAAGAATTGGAATACAAGGTTGTTTTTTTTACAAAGAACGTCCTTAACCCATTTCCGCCGACACTCAAAATTTTTTAAAATAATTTTTTTGTGTTCGATGAAGGTTCATCATATATAATGGTTGAGGAGGGGTGCTTCGAGTAGCACAAACATAGATATTCGTCGAGCACAAAGAAAAGTCTTCGGAAATTTTTTTATTCTTAGTGGAAAGAAGTTTTAACCGTTACATATATGTTACAGTCGGCGGAAATGGGTTAAAGTCATCTAAGATGATTTTAGGTTTCAGCAGCTTTTCTGATCAACAGGTGGATATTCATCATTGCTGAACATTGCAACTTGTTTTCCTTGATCACTTTGTGTTATGAATAATTCTTGTAGAAAAATCCTTCCTTTTAAATCAGGCCGTCTTTAAATTCAACCAAGATGATTTTAAGCCACTGAAGCTGATTTCATCAATTCAAGTCTCCAAATGCTCGAAATCCATAAATGCTTCAGGAAATTTCCCTTCCAAATCAGGATCACCTCAAAGTCACCTAAGATGATTTTAAGTCTCTGAAGCTGTTTTTATCAACTCTCCATGTCCATTTTTTCCTATAGTTTAAACTTGTTTTCTTCATCACTTCAAAGTCACTTGGTCTAGATTATTAAACTCCATCAATTCTTCTTCAAGATCCCTTTAATAATCATTTTGTCTACCCTTCCAGCCATGCTAATAGCAGAATTCTACGACCAGACACACGTCGGTGGATATACATTGCTTGTAACCATTATCCTCGAGTCTGTTTGCACGGATAGGTACTACTGGTCTAACCCCTCTGCGTGTATGATTTGACATATGTGTTAATGCCGACACATGTGTTAATTTCTACTCCTGTATTGGTGCGTTCACGTTCTTCTGGAATTAAGCTTACATGACCCCTGGACATAGGTAACCTGGAAGTGCAATAGCTTCCAAGGCTTCAGGTGTAGGAGTCTAGCGACACGTCTTTGACCATGTAGGCATGTTCAAGAGTATGGGTGTGTCCACCCGGCTAGGCAATAGGCACTAAGTCCGATTATTAGTGTGTAACACGCGCTTGATTTGGGAGCATAGTGCGGCTTTATGTTGCTGATATAACTACACGATTATTCGAGAGGCACCAGCTGGGAGAGAACCTGCAGCAACGGATCGACCGTCGTCTGTGCTGCCTAACCATAAGATAGTTTTGGGATAATCAATTTTCCAAATTTCCTTGGAGGATATCCGCCAGGATTGGTATAGGAAGTATTTAGCCTTGGGGATGTAGGCACTTATGAGGGTGTTCAACTATGAGTGAAACAATCTGGGGTAAGTGTTTGCTTGTTGGAGTCGTAATTTATTGGATGATTGAATGTTTATGGCCAATATGCTGAAAAGCTTTAGGATCATCAATTTTTAAATGAAATCTTGGTTTTGTTCCTCCCTGATTTCGTCTACCTCTCTCCATCCTTCTCTGATGAATCTGACGTTGATGATGATGAGGCTGATGGCGAAAGACACGGATGGATACGAGGAAGATTATTACTCGTTTGTGTCTTTCTTTTATTTTGAATTTTTTTCCTTTATATGTCCTCTCGCAAAAACTGGCTTTGGTATAAACTTTAAAAAGAGAAAGACGCGGATGCACAGAGTGAAAGTCCAAACGGGTTTTTGCAAGAACGGAAAAATTCTTGGAGGATTATCAATCGGTGGCTCAATTTTTCTCTATATTTGAATCTCAATTTGTATCCAAAGTTCCGTACTTGAATATTCAGAAAGAGGCAAGAATAGTGGTTTCATATATAGAGAATGTCTAGTCACAAAAAGGGACTAATTTCTGAAGTTTTTCTTATGAAGTCTGAATCATATATCGTTCTGCAGTTCCCCGAGAGTTCGTATTCCAGGTGAAGATCCGTTTATTGCGAGCAGTTCGGTAAATAGGCCGAGGCTATTAATACTGTTGTTATTATAGACACTGGGACGGCCAGTTCTACGACTCGTGCATTATTTATTATTGCACTCCATCGGATATGCGAGCGATTTCTCGACGCAGATGCAGAATCGAAATTTTGGTAATCGCTTGCATATTACGTATCTGGATAATGGTACCTGGCCACACGAAACTGTCGTGCATTCCCCTACAGAGCTTCATACATCGAACGCTAATGATACCTAAGTGGGCGTCGCATAACGCTCACAAATAGTGCAGTATAGTTCGATATTCCGATAGCCCGTTATTGCATTCGGAATTTCTCTCCGCCTCCAAAAACGGAGGCTTAACCACCTATTACGTAAATCGAGCCAACATATTCTGTTTTGTATTAATAAATTAGAATTAGTGAAAAAATATAGAGGCATTTGTGCCTTTAAGGGCATGTGATATACTTAGAAAATTGTCGATTTTACCAGTTTTAGGTTCCGACGGCTTTTTTCTTTAATAATCAATATTTTGTCTTAAAAATTTGGGACATGATAGCGACCATGCTAACGGACGTCCCCACACACTTTTTTTTGGTTTAATTCAAAAAAGTTTTAATTTAGCAAAATCTGATTAATTTTCATAGCGCTTAGGAATTAGTATCGATTTTACCAGTTTTAGGTTCCGGCGGCTTTTTTTCTAGAATAATCAATATTTTGTCTTAAAAATTTGGGAAATGATAGCGAACATGCTAACGGATGTCCCCACACACTTTATTTGTGTTCTTTTTTCAAAAAAATTTTTGATATTGCTAACAACGTATGTACATTTGGAGGTTATGTATGTTACAATTCTCCTGTGCGTTACTTCCAAACTACACAATATTTTTGGCCGAAAACTTTGGACTAGCAAATAAACATAGTAACTAATCTCCCGGAACTAACCCTTTTTGCAGGCAATCAAAAAAGTTTATTTCATAAATAATTTCCAGATTATCGGAAAGGCAGAGATGAAAAACGACGTAACCTCAAAATAATACATATGCATAAAATTTTTATTCAGCACAATACATTTTTTTGTTATTATCCCTCAAAAAAGAGTCCGGGGACGTTCGTTATGATATTTTATAGCATCTCCGAATTCAGTTTTTAAAAATTTTAATTTTCGTGGAAAAAAAGCCGGGGAAACTGTAAGTATCACATGCCCTTAAGGATTGCGAATATTTCAGTTTTCTAAAGCTACCTACATTGATGATTCAAATTCACGATTTGTTTCGGTCAAAATAATTTCTTTTTAATCAAACCAATTATATCTTTGATAAAAGCTCAAGTAAGTGTTGGTTAATTAAAAAATCCAGTTTACTTAGTGTAAAATTACTTACGCTTCATGATTTCAAATTTCAAAAGGATTAATTTCAGACTTTAGTTTTTTCTTTTAATTATCAAGTTTCGTAATTTTTTATCGTTTATGCCCCAGATTAATAAAATACAACTTTAAATGCTTGTGCATTTCGATGATTTCAAATTAAAAGCGTTTACAGTTGAACAATATTGAATTAAAAATGTTCCATGCTAAATAATTTAAAGTTATTATTTCATAATTAGACAACTTCAGATTTGAAGTTTTCAATACGGACCCATTTTTAATTTATAAATTATTCATATGAATTCATCACCCCTTTTCATGAATATTTAAATTTAAAGTTTCAATTCAAATTAAAAAGTTCAAATTAATATTTAAAAAACTGTTAAGTTTTGAAAGCTTGATTTTTTTAATTTGGAGGTATCCAATTTCAAATTGTACAACAAATCGAAGATTCAAAATTATTTTCTTTACTGCTTGACGATATTTTGCGCTGGCAACAAAATTCTTTTAGATATCTATATGAAACTATTATATTTCCAATTATAATGCCTTCCATTGTTATAATTTAATAAACTATATTCTCAAATAGGATAATATTAAAAAATTTCCTTCTTTTTCTGTTTTAGGTGAGTCATAATAACAAATTCTATTTCTGCTGGATTAATGAAAATTTTGGCATAGATAAGTAAGTGAAGAAACTGTTCTTTAAAATATAAATATAAATAATTTTTGCGATTTTTTTTAAGTTTTCGCAAACATTGAAATTTGACATTTTTTGCAATATATTTGTATGAAATTGATCTTTCGAATAATTCAGCTTGGGTTTATTAGAAACTTTATTATTATAAAAATTAAAAGAGTTTAGCACCAGCTCAAAAAAACAGGCTATTGATCATTTCCGCTGCTAGTATAAATACTTGATGTAAAAAATAAATAATATATATTCAATGTTTACTTTTTTCTAAGGAATTTCAAAATTATATAGAGTTTACAAAAATGTTGATTTTAAATTGTTGGAGGCTTATTTCTTCATTGTGGGGTGCTAATATTTTTCTTCGGAAACGTTTGCCATCAATTTTGGGTATTTTCTTTGGAATTTCGGCCTTACCGGTAACTCAGGCTGGGGACTCGAGAAAAGGAAAAGGAAAACTTTGTCTAATCTTGAATTTAGCCCCGTCGGAAGAAAACGCATACTAGCCTTGGACATATGGTGTTCCCAAGGGCTCGTAAACGACCGTAGACATAACGTATACTAATCCAAGGGCTCGTCTGCTCTACCACTCTACTAATCACTTCAACATTGAACAGCTTCCCTCTATGGTCGTAAAGTGGGTGCTTTCCACATTTTTTATTTTAAAAAATTATTTTTTAGTGAGAAAAAAATTCTTTTTTAGTCAGAAAAAATTATGACTTTAAAAATAAAAAATTTTGAGGGACGTTAATTCAAATTTTTAAAACGCATTTTCTTTAAAAAATTTTTCTAGAAATCGATCATGTGGTTTTAGTATTTTTTATTGCTCGATATAATACTAATGAGTTGAAAATTATTTTTTTGGTTAAAATATAGATATTTTAGGTGGTTTTATGATCATTAAAAAACTGTAATCTTTTAACCTTCCGTAATAATTAAACCAAAATTTTCGGACTCTTTAAGTGACCCTTATCTCAGTAAAAAATCTAGGCCATTTAACGTTTTAAATTCAGTTTCCATGACGCAGCAATTTTTAATTTTGAAGTATTGAACACTAATGTTAAAATTAAAGGATTTCAAGTGGAACGTTTAAAAATTGTAAGCTCTCATAATTACATATTATTTCAATAAGAAGCAACCAAAATATTGTTCAACTAATAAGGCTTCCAATTTGAAATTTTCAGTTGTTTAATTTGATGAGTTTCAAATTAATCTCTCTGTGACGTTTTCCATCTCACTTTTTAACTTTACACATTTCAATTTACAATTTGGACATTTATTTTTTACAATTTTTAATATCTGAAAATTAATGTCCAATTTTCAAGTCGTGAATCTAATTTTTCTTTCATTTGAAACATTTAAAATTGAAAATTATTAAATTTGGCATTATTTCATTTATAAATAATTCTATTTCAAAAGTTCAATTAAAAATGCGTAAATTTTTTATGTTTTCACTTTGAAATTATCCAATTTCGTTAATTTTAACTTTAAGTTATTTAACTTTTAAAAATTTTGCATCATTAAGGATTTGAATTATTTTGAATTTGCACATTTTTTAATAATATAAATTTTCAATTGCCCAATTTTTAATTTTAATTATTTTTGTATTTAAGTTTACATTTTTTATTTTTAACGTTGTTAATATTTCCTCCCTGTATGTTAAGGAGAATTTATTTGTTTATTTAAAACAAAAAATTATGAATTTGTCCATTTAAAATTTTTGATTGTACAAAAATAAAATATTAATATTTAAATTACAAATTGACCCCCTTATTATGTTTTTGGATTATTTTTTTTTTTAATTCAAAATTATCTATTTGGTTGAAAATAAAGTTCTTTCTTGATGTTTCATTTTTTCGGTTTAAAATTCAACAATTTTGTGTAGAAATTCATCTTTTTGCCTTAAAAATTCAACAATTTGGTAGAAAATTCAACTTTTTTATAGAAGCTTGTTTTTTTTATTGAAAATTAATTTTTTAAATAAAAACTTAACTATTCCATTTTCGGTTGAAAATTAATTTTTTCTAGTATAAAAATTGAACTATTTGGTTCAAAACTTATGGATTTTGTTAAAAATTCATTTTTTTGTTTATTTGAAATTTCGTCTAATTCGTTCAAAAGTGATGTATTTTATTGAAATTTTTGTTGGGTGTAAAAACTAATTTTTAAAAGTAAAATGTAACTATTTGATTGAAAATAAACATTATAATTAAAACATCATATTTTGGGTTAAAAATTCAACTTTTTTGTATAGAATATTCGTCTTTTTGTCTTGACGATTCAACAGTTTTATAAAAAATTTAACTTTTTAGTAGCAGGTTATGTATTTTTATTGAGAATTTATTGTTTTTAAATAACTATGTAACTATTCCATTTTTCTTAATTTTTTTCAAGTTTAAAAATGCAATGTAGTTTGTTAAAAACTCATTTTTTTCTTGTTAAACAATTCGAATATTTGGTTCAAAATTGATGTATTTTGTTGAAAGTTTTGTTGTTTGCAAAAGAACTAATTTTTTTTATTGGAAATCAATTTTTTTAATGAACATTTAACTTTCCCATTTTTTATTTTTAAATTGAAAAATTAACAATTTGATTAAAAATTGATATATTTTTTTGAGAATTGGTCCTTTGTAGTACGAAATCATTCGTCTTGTTTGAGAAATTCCTCTTGTTCGGTTGGAAATAAAATTATTTCGTTGAAAATTCAACTGTTTTATAGTAATCTCGTATTTTTGACTTAAAACTTTTACATTTTGGAATGAAACAAAATTTTTATTGAGTGAAAAATCTGTCTTTGTTGAGGATTCGCAACTACTTTTTTAAAAGTTAAAGTACTTTGTTAATTCATAAAAAAAACAGTAAGATTTGGGGACCCCCCTCCCCCCGACTCGTCTTACGTTACAACGTTCTTTAAAGGAAAGTTTTAATTCATAATTGTTTTGTTTTAAATATGAAAAATCTTTCTTAAAGGTTTTCGAGAAGAAGTAACTTATCTATATTTAATTTGCAAGAAAATAAATTTCCTTAATGTTCATCGTGCCTGCAGATACTTCTAAGCACGTATAAGTTCGTTTACATCGTCGGCATTTACATTTTGTAATAACAGCCACGTCAACACGGCACGGATTACGGTTATTCTGCCATTATCGTTGACATTACGTGAATTTTATCGTCGCATATTGCACGCCACGTAAAGCTTACTAGCTGTACTAGATAAACCTTTAATTTATGCCGTTGTCAGTCTAATTGAATTCCTTATCCGGTCGATTCTTGTCCGAATCTGATCAGCGGATTATTTTTCAAACAAAAAAAAAATAAAATAAAATAAAAAAAAAGATAAAAAAACAAGTGAGGGGAGTGCCTTTTATTATTGTTTGACCATTCAGCGACAACGATAAAACGTTAATGTATTTCACCCGCCTTGTAGTTGGAGGGCGTATTTTATTAAGTAGGAGCGATTATGAGTTTACACGAGCTTGTCCGAGCGAAACGACTCTTTATCTTTTCGAGAATCAATCTCTTGAGACACGAACCTTTCATACAAATTACGACCCCGAAAACTTATTAAGAAAATAATTTTACTACACGTTTGCCAATGTCGTAAAAGATAAAAAGAAATTGAACAAATTGTTACCAAGTTATTTCTTAACTTGTCAAAGAGTTTGATCATAAGTAAACTGTGACAGTAACGCGGGATGGCCGCAGATTAAGGAAATCAGGGTATCAGGGAGAAATTAGGGAAAAGTCAAGGATTTTGAAAAAAAAATCTTGCAGAAGTCTAGTAATATTTATAAGAGGTGCTTTAAATAACTGTCAAGGATAATAAATTTGAATTTTTTAATTGTAAATTATTTTATTCAGTTTGAAAATTCATCTTTTTTAGTAGAAATTTAATCTTTTCTTGGATAAAAATTCAGCTATTTGGATGAAGGTTTTACCACTTTGTTAACACAAATGTTTGTTAAAAATTATTATTTATTTATTATTTTTTGACGGAAATCTTAACTCCTCCAGTTGAAGATTCATAATTTTAATTGAAAATTGATCTCTTTGGTTTAAAGTTAAAAATGCGTATTCTTGGTAAAAAAAACTAATCTTTTTGGTTTAAATTTTCTTCTTTTTGGTTCAAACAGCAGCTGTTTAGCTGAAAATTAACTTTGTTTTTTGAAAATTTTATTTTTCAATGCAAAATATTTTTCTGTTCAAAATTCATCTTTTTGGTGGGAGAATTAATTATTTTATTTAAAAATGTATCTCTTTCATTGAAAATTTTACTATTTTGTTAAAAATTGTTGTTTATTGTTTGTTTGAAATTATTTTTTTTTACTTAAAATTTAATTTTCCCATTTTTTGTTGAAAATTGATCTTTTTTGGTTCAAAGTTGGTCTAGTTATTTGAAAATTTATGTATTTTGTTGAAAATTCCTCTTTTTTTGTAGAACATTAATCTTCTTGATTGACATTTTTTCACATTTTTAGCTTAAAATATCAACTATTACGTTTTTTGTGGAAAATTCATCTTTGTCGGCTGAAAATTCAACTATTTTTTTTTTAAATGTCATTGTTTTATTGATGTATCGACTATTACATTTTTTGTTCTGAATATATCTTTTTGTTGAAAATGTATCTTTTCTGGTTTAAAAGTAAATTTATTTCTATAAAAAATGTTCGAAGTATAATTATTTATTATTTGATTAATAGTTTGATTATTTCGTTGAAAATTAAATTCTTTCTTTTTTTAATTCAATTGTTTCGTTAAACGTTATCTTTTTCTCGAAAATTCAGTAAATTTGTTTAAAAATTCGTCTATTTCGACAGAAAATTTTATTCTATTTATAGAAGATTCTATCTTAAAAATGTGAGAAGATTAAAATCCTGGTCTTTAAATATTGATGGTCGGAGAAAATGGAAAGTTGATCTAGAAAAAAATCATGGAATTTCGCAAATAAAATTTTTCGGCTACCCTGATAACGTTATACTTGTTAAATAACTCCATCTTATTTAATTTTATTACAATGTTAATTAGATTAGAAAATGAATCAAACATCGTTTTTAGTTGATTAAAAACAGAGATGAAACAATTAAAATTATAAATTGTGCAACTAAGTAGATAGTAATCGATGCTACCCATCTGGTG
The DNA here is from genome assembly GCF_010883055.1 of Belonocnema kinseyi. Lineage (NCBI taxonomy): Eukaryota > Metazoa > Arthropoda > Insecta > Hymenoptera > Cynipidae > Belonocnema > Belonocnema kinseyi. The sequence goes on from NC_046657.1 coordinate 159,737,711, forward strand.
CAATACGCCCTTAACCCCAGAAGTCTATGTTCTACGATGGTTTGGGGGCAATAGGGGTTGGGGTAGTCAGGTTACACGTTGGGTGAGGTTAGTTCCGATTTCCTCGAGATTTCGTGCTTCGCCGTACCATCCTCGAGATCGTAGATCCGACTGCCAGGAGTTCTTTCATTACGCGTACTAACGATGCGATTTAATCAGATTCCAATGCGTTAATATACGAGTTGAATCGTAATGTTCATAATAATGGTAAATTCTGATTAGAGAGAATTGGGGGTTGTTAGTTGAGACTTATGAATTTTATGTCCTAGGTTCTCACAGAAGTTAAAAATACAATTTTACGGGTCACCCATCCGAGTTCTTGCCGCAGGGAGTGATGCTTAACCTAAGTTGGTTATAAATAAACTTTTTTTAACATGAATACTTTTATGCCATCTCATAGAATCTTTTTATCAAGGACCTACTGACTACTTTTTATGTTTTATAATTTTATTTGTATTAAAAGTCATCAGGTGGGAGGTTTCTTAACCTCAATTTCAAAAGTGCTTATCATTGTATTGAGACTTTGTCCATGTTACGCAGATGTTTTTTTTTTATTCTGACAATTTAAATGTGACATTGAAAGATTAAGACTATTTTATTCTATACGTTTTATTACATTTTTTTGTATATTTTATAAATTGAAGGTAAAAATCAGGATTATAAATTTTTACTTATAGGCTGTCCTTTTGCAAACTATAAAAAAAGTCCCCTTGGAAGCCTCTAGTTCAGGTTTATTGACTTTTTCTAATAATATACATTATACATATCACTATAAAGTTTGTTCTCTTTTTTGCAAATGTATGTAAACATCAAGGTACTCACTTATTTTAAATAAAGCAGGTAATAATTATATTATTTTTTTACTCACATAGAATTTTTTAACGTGCTTAAAATAATAGTTTACCTTCTTTGGAAGTCTAAAGTTCAGTTCTTTTTTACGATTGAAAGCTAACAAGTGCGTTGAAACTTTCTTTGTACAAGTGTTTCCTAAATGTAAAAATGAAAAATTCGTCGAATGGACTATCGCCGATTTGTTTTTTTATTTACTTTATTCATTGCTCTCCCATTCGTCATCGACTTATCAATGATATCATTTGAATTTCTTTTACGGCTGGCCTAAAATTCTGGATAAAATTTCGAAATGAAAATTATTATTACTCACCGTCAAATAAAAAAACATATAGGAATATTAGGCCTGACAGTGTACCTTTTTAAAATTTTGTTTTATTTTCTCTTCTTAATTTTTACAAATTTTTTACATGTAAAAGCTATTTCTATATTTGAAATGATAATTGCAGAAATTCAATTTTAATTTAAATAAATCTATGCAATTGCAGTCTTGTCTAAAATCGTCTTGTCTAAAATCCTTCAAATTGTTCAATTTCAAAAATTTCTATTAAGTATTTTGCAAATTTGTATAAAATTGTATAATTGTAAATTAACAGTCTTAGTCGTTCAACAAATTTCGATGTAAAAAGTTCAAAATTTAACAATTTCTGATGAAAAATTTTTAATTCGACAATTCATAATTGACAGTGTCAATTATTGAATAATTGAAAATTATAAACGTTCCAAATTGAATAATTTCAAATATAAAGTTTCAAAATGGAACTATGTACAGTGTACACATGTAAAAGAATTAATTTCCAATAAAAAAAAAGAATTTTCAACAAAAAAGACGTTTTTTAATTAAAAAATTAATGTTTAACCGAGAAAAAAAAATTCAAACAAAGATTAAGAATATTTAAATTAAAAAAATGAATATTAAACGAAAAAGGTAATACTTGATATTTCAACAAGAAATAATTGAATTTAAAATAAAAAACAGCTTAATTTAACCACAAAAAAGAGTGCTAAAAAAAGTACTTAAATTCTCAACTAAAACCGATTAATTTTCAACCAAACAGGTGCATTTTGACCCACAAAAAAATGTTTTTCTACTACAAAGTAAGAATTTTTAATAAAATAATATATAAGCTGAAAATACGAATTTTCAAGAAAATAATATATAAACTGAAAATGCGAATTTTCAACAAAATATTTGAATTTTCAACAACAAATTTGTTAATCAAGAGAGAACAAAAATTTCAATAAAATTGTTGAATTTTCAAGTCAAAAGGACGAATTTTCAACAAATAATTCAACTTTTAATCAAATAATATTTTTTTACAAAAAGAAAAATAAATACGTAACCAAAAATTTAATAGTATACTTTTCAACCGAAAATGGTTTAAAAATGTTATTGAGTTCTATTAATTTAGTTCGTATTTAAGCTCAAACTTAAAAAAAGAGGGGAATATGCTGTCCTAAATTTGATCAATTTTAGTTATTAAAAAAATGTTATGATAAATAATTCATTCAAAATAAAATTAGTGAAATTTTTTCCCATATAAACACATTGTGGCAAAAAGTCGGTATTTTACTTTTAATTCTTTATGTGGTTAGCTATATTCTTTTAGACTTTTATGGTCTCTTTTCGGAGTCAAAGTTGAGGGGCGGATGTGGATTGAAAAATACAGTATAAGACGCAAACCCTCGTAATTTTAGTCGTTTCCTGGTTCAATTCATTTATTGCAGGTTCGTGCATAAAACAATCAGATTAGCAGGCCAGAGACCGGTCACAGGCTTTTAAATCGACCACTAATCCTGCCGGAAGGACCTGCCCCATTGTCTCGGCGCTGGTGGTATTTTTGTTGGTGTGCCTTCGCTACCTGTTACGACTCAGCTTTCGAGGTTCTCGGCCCAAAGGCGCGTCGAGGCAGGTACGAGGAAACAGATGTGAGGGAAAAGTTACCGACTTGCAGGCCCCAATATATTCAGCTCCAGGTCGACGATCCTCTCACAGAAATCCTTTCCCTGACGCATAAAAACGCCCTCTCTAAATAATTTAAAAAAAAAATGCAATCCTCTTCGGTAAAAAAACGATTTCAAATATTCATCTCTGCCATCAGAACGACCCTACCCACTAAAATTCAAGGAATAATCTCCATTTGTCAAGGTTTTATGGAAAATAAACTCTCCAGGTGGAGGTTTTCAAAGCTGTATATTTTATAACCCAAATCGACTTATTGTAGATAGTTTGTGCTATCCCAAAACATCTCTATACCAACAATAACCTATTAAATCTCATTCGTTCTTACTTTGTTGGGATTTAAAAATTCTCAGGCGAAACATTTGTAACCTCATATACTGTAGCCGAATTTTATTTTCCTTTCTGATTCACTACTACAAGTCGGAAACTCATTAAAGTTCATTTCTTGGAAAGAAAAAAGAAGTTAGAAGTATAATAAAAATAAATAAAAACTTAATTAGGTGTCCGGAGAGTCGAAATCGGATAACAATAACACGCTTGAATCGGCATTTGTTACGGAAACTCGCGGTCCGAATATATCGTTCTTGGCGGTGCGTTCTCGCGATCTTCCGAGTTCCGCTGGCAGGCTTTCGAGCACGCATGAATTTGAGGCCTGTGCGTGTGTTGCGTACATGTGTGAGTTTGAGCATAAGCGTGTGCGTGAGCTTGTGTGTCGGGCCGAGCAGCTGTCCGCCAGGTGCTTGGCCCACCGACCAATCGGCACTCTCCCCGCGTCCGAGGGGTGCTCGACCTTCGTTTCAGGCCCCTGATGTATCCCACTCTCGCCCTCCCCGATTCTCTACCCCTCCCCCGCCGCGGTAGACTTACCTGCGCCCTTCGGTCAAGACCCGGGTAAAACCTGTCAGCCCTTTTGTATGCACCGCTTACCCTCGGGGAGAAAAATCGATACACCCTCGTCGGAAGAAACGAGAGAAAAATTTGGAATAGTGCATAGTCAACAATTCCATCATGGCAGATGCAAATGCGTCCCGAGGAGGGGTAACCTCAATACGCCCACCTCGAAACTTGTCATGGAGCCCAAATCTCGGAAAATGAAGATAGGATGTTGGTTTTTGGATGGATAAAATCTTGAGAGTGGCAGGCTTTATTTTAAATAGTTGTTTCTACCTTAATGACTCGGAAAGTTATTTATTTAAATGAAGGTTTAAGTTTCTTTGTCTTAAAAGGACAGGTTCTTTTTTTTTTAGCGGACTCAACTGTACAAATTCCTTGGTACAAAGAAGAAAAGTGCGTGCGAATGCTGTATTGAAAAGAGGGAGGGGGGTGATGACCCCGAGGTCCGCGATACGATAATAGTTTGTATGCCGTTTATTTTAAATAAAAGTTTTGATAGCTACGGGTCGGCAAAGCGCGCCATGTTGTCTACCGTCTTATCAATCACCGACTGACGTCTACAAGAAGTGCCAAAGACCCTTACACTCTGGTCACGATAGCTTTTCATGATTTTTTCAGTTTTCTCGAGAATCGGGCAAACAAACATAATCTATTTCGATTTAAAATGTACGCATCGATTAGATCCAGATATTACATTAGCAACATAGTTTCGTGAAATAACTCTCAGTTGACAGCTCGCAGCTGTCATTTGAGGTCGGAAGACCATAGCTCATTTATTCTTGCCGTCAAGAGTATTCTCCCTACCAAGAATCATCGATTTACATCTACTTTCGAGAATTCTTATTCACTAAAGAAATCTCGAGCCAAGACTTTCTTGGACTGAGTTTTTCTCGTGTGATTATTTTAATTTTAGCGGCTAACCAATCAACTCTCTTTTCTTTCCTCATATTTCTGCAAAACCTCTGTGTATGGTTGCTTATTGTTGCAGATAAACTCAAGTTGAAGATAGTTTTATTATTTTTTGTTGAAAATACAACTGTTATTCAAAATTCGTCTTTTTGGGTTGGGGATTCATCTATTTTGGTATAAACTTAATCTTTTTTGTGAAAAATCATAATTGTTTAGTTAAAAATTAATTCTTTTTGGTTAAGGATTTAACTGTTTTGTCAAAAATTTGTCTTTTTTATTTTAATTCAACTGGTTGAAAATTCCTTTTTTTTTATTAGTTTTTATAAATGAAAATTTAATGATTCTATTTCTGGTTAAAAATTTACATAATCATTTAAAATTAACTTTCATGTCGACCATTTTTCTTTTTCGTTTTAAAAGTCAACTGTTTTCATTTCTTTGTTTGAAAAAATTATTTTGTACGTTTTTTTTTCAAATTAAAAATGTAACTATCCCATGCTTGGTGGAAATTTAATCTTCATCAATGAAAGTTATTTTTTTTACTGAAAATTTAATTATTATAATTTCAAGGCGTGTCAGTCCGTTACATGACCAATTATATATTATATATTAATTATAAATAATTTAAAAAGTATTATACAATATAATAAATAAAATTGCATTATTTAAACAAAATAAAAACTCAAATGGCCCAGGCAGACTTGTCCTTCATATATTTTGAAATATTTCCCATCATTTCAGCTCAATATATTTATTTAATCATTTTTATAATTAGAAAGCCCCCGAATATATTAATATGTAATAATTGGTCACGTGATGGATTTTCACATGCCCTTATGTTGAAAATGTATTTATTTAGGTAAGTAGCGACTTTTTGGTCAAAAACTTATTTTCTAGCTAAAGATTTAACTATTCTATTTTTTATTGAAAATTAATATTATTTAGTTGGCAATTCAACTATTTGATTACAAATTTATTTTCTTGGTTGAAGATTCATCATGTAAATTAAATATTCATTTCTATAAGGGGCGCTTTTAAAAAATACGTAATACCTTATGGGAGGGGGGGGGGGGGAATTGCCAGATAAAAACTTTACTTATTTTTGGAATGGACCATATCTAATAATTTAAATATTCAATTTTTCGTGGTAAATTGGTCTTTTTTGATAGAAATTAAATTTTCTTCTTTTTTTTGTTTGAAAATTAGTCTGTTTTGATTTAATTCAACTGTATTTTTATTAAAAATTGAAATATTTTTAGATGGAACTATCAACTATTACACTTTTTGTTGAAAATAAAATTTTTTAATATAAATTTAATTTTTTTAGTTGCGTAAATCTATTATTCTATTTCCTTAATTTTTTTTTTTTATTAATTTTTATACTGAAAATTTGATTATTCTATTTTAAATTGAAAAGTGGCCTGTTCTAGGTTAAAAATTAACTATATGTGTTGAAAATTTGCCTGTTTGGTAGGAAATTTATTTCATAGTTAAAAATTTCAACTGCTTGGTTAAAAAATCACGGTTTTGGTTGCAGATTCATCTTTTTAGTAAAAAATAATTTGTTTGTTTGTTGATAAATTCTCAATTTAATAATTTTTTGTTTTTTTGTTTTCAACGGTTGAAAAGTTAACTATTCATTTGATAATTTATTTTTTCTTATTTTAAAATTAATTTGTTTTAATTGAAAATTTGATTCTTCCATTTTTGTTTAAAGATTGATCTTTTTTTATTGCTGAAAAATCAACTATGTGTTTGAAAATTCATGTATTTTATGTATGTCTTAAGTAATTTGTGACCTTATATCAAATTATTTATGTTTTGTTATCGCTAAAAGTGATAAAAATAAATGTAGAAAAAAATATTTTTTTTTCCTTTAACATTATGATCTTCTAAGTGTAAGGTTGTTTTTATGCAGAAAAGAAAGATGATATATATTGCATACAAATTTTCAATTTGCAAAACCGAATTACTCTATGGCAAATGACAGCTAAAATCCGATATTTTTCCATATTTCATCGCCAACCAAGTGGGAATAAAATGTCGAAACATCCGTGAAAAAAAAATCATGGGTAGCTACTTCCACCGAATCTAGATGAAACGAGTGCAATTTTCATTCGGTTCGTTGGTTCGACAGTGGCTCGTGTAATTCGACAAATATCTCCGCCTCCCCCCGCCCCTTTCGTTTATCGTATATTTATCCTCGGTGAAACGAGTCGTCGGTAGTGGGCGGACTAATAAACTATCCTTTTTTTCCGCCTTCCCGGGCGCGAATCGAAACCCGTGTAAATCCGCCCGTGGCCTCTTTTATTTACCGACCGAGTAAACCCGGCCTTCCGCCAGCAACGATTTACATATTCCGGCGTGCGTTTGACCGGTAATAATGTCGGTCGCATT
>NC_046657.1:159744771-159756234 GCF_010883055.1 Belonocnema kinseyi
GCGACCAGAGCATCGTGGAGTTGACTAGGCGTTATTACGTGCGATTTGAAAAATCAAACCCACCCCCAGAGAGTAAAACCAACTGCAATTGTGTGACTTTTCATACGAGAACGAGCTATTCGTCACTGGTCTGCTGGATATGGTCGCGATCGAGTGCTCTCGCGAATTTCTACGATTCATTGAACGGTTTTAATACCGGGAGGTTTGGGGGGATGTTTTTACGCTATGATATTTATTATTCCGCATTTACTACTCCGCTCCTCTTTTTGGATCGTAAAATAAGCAGACTTTTTCAATATTTATCAGTTTCAGGGGGATATGAAATATAAAACTGGTACTGGGCGTATACTGACTGGAGAACCTGGGAAATAGCCAGGAATTAAAATAAAGCTGGGAAAAAAGACGGAAATCACGTTGAAAGTTTTGAAAAATGTGATAATGTTTTAATCCAAGATTCCTGTTATCGACATGTTACCGGTATGAAGAAAGTTCTAGAAACTTAGCACAGACACGAACCACTGGAGCTGTAGAATGCTCTCGATGTCGGTAATATGCCGGTAATAGAAACCTTGGATTAGAATACAGTTTAAAATTTGTGTTGCCACCCGGGTACCCATCGGCATACGTTTTGTTTAATAACTTTTTTTCTAATTAAGATAGGCCGAATGCTTCCCGAATCAGCATGATTTAACTGATTCTCTATCGAAATTTGCATTGCACATATTTTTCCAAATTTTTTAGCTTTAAATATCTTGCAATTAAAAAAAAAAGCACGGTGGAGCCACCCGGGTACCTGGGTACCCCGACAGAAAAAGCATGATTTTCATACAGTGTATCATAAAAATAAAGTTTGTTATAATATTATATGAAGTAAATATGGATAATTTTATAAATAATAACAAAATATATACATTTTTAATTGAATTTTCTTGAATTCTTGGACGTAATACCGAGCCTCCTCGGAAATAAGAAATTCGCGATGTAGCTGCGCACGTTTGATATCTGTTTCTGTACTACCAAGGTCACTGCACATTATTAAATTATTATATTCAAGTAGGAATACCTTCCTAGAATATGAATAATTAAATATTGATTGAATACACATAGTTACTTCAAGTTCCAATGGACTTTTAACAACAATTTCGTTGGTGAGGTATCCAGGTACCCGGGTGGCAGACGCTGTGAGTTTTTTTGGGTGGCAACACAAAGGTTAAAGCAACTCGTAAATAAAAATTTCTAACTGAGTAATTTTTTTTATCATAAAGTTTATTTCTAATTGTTTCTAAACATTATTATTTTTAAAGGAGAATATTTTAAATATAAGTGATTGTTTGATAATGGGAAATTATTCTGTTCTCAAAATTTTGGTACCATATTATAATTTGTAAACTTTTTCAGACTTTTAAAGCGATGAAAATTACCGTTGCCGACAACATCTCTAGGAAAACTGTTAATATTTTTGTTTTCATTTTAAAGGTTTAATTTTTTGGTTTGAAGGTCTAAAGATTTTACAATATGCCGGAAAAGAATCTAGAAGGCTGTAAAATATTTTTTTAATTTTACACGGGTTTTTCAAAAATTTGAAAAACAATATAAAAGTTTTTGTGGCAAAATATTACAGTTTCGCAAGATTACAAAAGTTTAGACAAAATTTGAGTGAGTTTAAAAGATGATATTGAAGTTTAAAAAGATTGAGAAACGATTTAAAAATTTGAAAAGATTTTAAAAAATGTGCAAAATTGTTGATGATTTCGAACAAAAAGTTTAGAACCTTTGTAATAATTTTAAAAGGTTTCAGGAGCATAAAAAATTCTAAATGTTTCTGGAAAAATTTTAAACATTTGAGAGATTGTGACAAAACAATTCGAAAGATTTGGCCACTTTTTAATTCTGTAGAATTTGATTTCTTATTTTAAGAGAAATTCGATTCATTTTAAAAGATATTTAGAAAGCTTGTAAGTTTTGAAAAGATTGCAAAATAATTAAAATATGAAAATATTTTTTTTTAACAAAATGTATGTTTTTGAATAATATTAACAAAAAATTTGGTAGTTTTTTGAAAATTTTGAAAGGTTTCAAGAAAACAATAGGCTTCTTAAGGTTCCTGGGATAGTAATAAATGATTTTCTTAAATTGAAAAATTTATTTTTGATTACAACTTCAATAAATTTTAAAAGATTCTAAAAATGACATAAAAAATATTTAAGGCCATGTGAAAGTACGATGAAAAAAAAGCAAAAAATGTGGGTTACTAAAAAAAACTTTTTTTTAATTGAAAAAATTTAGGAGAAGTATTTAATTCGAATAATTCGAGTCAGTTTGAGAGATGTTGAGAAATTTTTATCTTTCTTACTATTTTGTTGAAAATTCAGCTTACCCGCAATTTTAATAAATTCCACTCGAAGTATATTAAAATAAATTGAATATAATGAAATTGAATCCCAGTGAATTATTAGGTTTTAATTTGTTTTTAATGAAATTGCATTGAATTTATTGCCAATATAAGAACTCAAGGACGCTAAATTTGAGTAAATAATTTATTTTATTTTTATAGAGTGATTTCAAACTAAATTTATAGAATGCAGGTCAATGAAATTTAATTCAATTCATTTTAATTAAATTCAACTAAAATTAATTAAATCAAAATAAATTAAATCTAATTGATCTCAAATTGCATGAATTTATCTGAATTCAAAATTGAATTCACTTAAGAGAATTCCGAATTTTCGCAAATATTTTATATGAATTCAGTTCAATTGACTTAAAAATGCTTTCAATTCGGTCAAATCCATTTTAAAAAATGACAAAGGTACGAAAATGTAATGTATCAGTTTAGGAATGTCCGAATTTACACCACGTGTCCGAAATTACCCCGTTTGACGGTAATATCATTATATGTCATGAAATTTCGAGAAATATAAATTTACCACAAAACTGTCAGACTATAGCTGAACTGTGAATTGATTGTCCTGTAAATAATATAGTCCCCATATGTAATGTGTCGAAACACTTGACTTTATTACCTCTTTAGACCGCTAATCGTCTGTACCAGACTTTAATCTGGTGATTTTTATCGCTTTTGTCTTCCCACCCGCCGTTTGGAATTATTTATATTATCGACCAGAGGTGAAAGCCATATTCGTTCAGTGAACATTCATAGGGCTGATATTTGTGACGCACTGTCACCGTATTTCCCGAACCGTGAGCACGACCGAGTCCTTATGCACAATGCGTAAGACATAACTTTTCTCGCCGAAAAGGGTTTCTCGCGATCGTTTCATTTTCACCGCCGTATTATTCCCACTGCGCCTTTTTCCGCGTATGGGCGACGATTGTGAAACCCGAGGGAAAACAAATTCACTCGAACCATTCATGGCGCGAGACTAATCGGCTTTAGGATTTTAGCAAGACACCACCAACTTACGTAAACGACTGTTTGTTATAATACTTGTTCACTTATTTTTAATAACAGTGAATGTACGTTCCTAGAAAAAAAACGCTGATTTAATGCGGAAATAAGAGCGAACTTGTGTGTAAATAAAGTAAGTTACCCTATTGGCGCCTGGCTTTAAATTTTACTCATTAGAAGTATATTTCCATAGATAAATACCCACCTCGAATCCTGATTTTGCAACAGAATGTACTCAATTTGAATTTCTGTTCCAATTCTCCTGCGACAGATTCTATTCGATGGCAAAAACGATCCTGACTCCTTAGATCTCTGCGAATTTTGTTTTTCCTTCTTTTTTTTCTCCTAATTTTGAAATAAAATATAGCAAATTAGAGGTTATGTATTGATACTAAAGAGGGGGAATTCTGCTCGAAGGCACACAGAGTTCTGATATTTTATACTTCCCCTGTCTTGTCTCTAAGGCTCTTTTTAAATTAATTTTAATAATCTCGGCACGCGTGTCCAGAGTCCGTAAATCGAGGAGTGGGGAACCTGTCGACATAAACGTGGTAGTTTACCGGTAACGTTATGCTAGGATCACACGTCGTACAAGTGCATGCACCACAGGCGGCGCGGCGCGGTGGCATATGATTATCGAACGGAATCCATTTCCTGGTGCACTAAAGCTAACAGTTAACGCGATTGAGCGTACGCGATGTAATGTTTATAATTAATAATAACCTCCTCGCTTTTACGGACGCGCTCCACAGGGCTCGATTTACGGCTCAATAATAAATCCGCTCCGCTCGAATCGATTATCACCCCCCCCCCCCCCCCCCCCCCCCCCCACCCTGTTTCATCTTTCTCTAGGAAAATATTTCGTAATTAAATATTCAATTTAATGTTTAATGGAATCCACAGTGTGCTGTCAATTACACCACTTGCGGTAGATTAAATCTCTTTTTCATCTAATCCCTGCGCTTCGAATCGTAATTTTCAAATAAAAATTGCAAACGTTAATGTTATGTATCATTTCTTTGGGAACAGATTGCGCTCCATGGCTCTTTGATTTCAAAAATATTTATTAAAAACCTTATTAGTATCTATTAATTTTGCCCACTTTGAATATTAATTTCGAAATAGAAATTATATGTAGCTAATTTTGAGATTATTTTGTTGAATTCAACTGCTTTTGGTTTAAAATTAATTTTTTTAATTTAAATATCAAGTATTACATTTTTGGTTGAAAATTAATTTTGTTGTTGAAAATTCAATTATTTAAATTGAAGAGAAGCTACTTTGTTAAAAACAATTTTTTTGTTTCATTTCAAAATTCAACTATTTCGTTTAAATATATAAATAAAAATAAACAAAATTATAAATAATAAGACCAAAATAATTTTTCAATTATTTTATGGAAAAATATTTTGTTAAAAATTATGAAATAGTAGAAATTCAACTATTTGACTGCGAATTCTTTTAAAAAAATTGGTTGAAATTTCAATTCTTTAGTTGAAAATTTATTTGTGGAGAGTTAATTTTTTGTCGATTTTTTTATAGAGGCTTAATCTAATTAATTGCAATTTCATCTGTTTGGTAGAAAATGTAACTATTACTTTAAAAATTTGTTTTATTTGGTTGAAAATTGATCTTTTTCGGGTGAAAAATCAACTATTTTGTTCAAAATTAAACTATATTATTGAAAATTCATTATTATTTTTTTGTAAAAAATAGATTTCTCTGGCATTTTAATTATTCTATTTTTGTTTAAAAATGTATCGTTTTTAGTGACTAAGTTTATTTTATTAACAGAAATGTTGTTTTAAATAATAAAATTCATATATTTTTTTTTAAATTTGTCTTTTACGTAAAAAATATGTTGAAAATGTGTTATTTTTTAGTTAAAAATAAATGTTTATAAATGCAAGTGTAATTTTTTCATTTTTATTTAAAAATTTATCTTTTTTAGTCGAAAAGACAAATCTTTTTTGCAAGTTTTTCGTTTTTATTCGAAAATTGGGCTGTTTTAATTGAGGTAATTTTTTGGTTTAATTCAACGATTTTTTATTGCAAATTGAAGTATTTTTTGGTGGAAACATTAACTGTTACACTTTTTGTGAGCATTACTTTTTATTGTGGAAGATTCGTCACTTTGGTGAAAAATTGAATTATTTTGTTTAAAATTCCTTTTTTCTTTTCTTATTTAAATTCAACCAAGGATGTTTTTATACCTAAAAGATAAATTTATGACGGCCAGGGAAAGTCAGAGAATTTCGAAATAGAGATCTTGTAGCAACCCTGTCGATGTCAGGAGAATCCCTCCTTTTTTTAAAATTCCCGCAATAAATATTTTCTTTGTTTTCTTCCCATTTCGAGTTCTAATTTTGTAATAAAGTCAAGAAAATTTAAGGCTTTGTTTTGAAACTAGTGAGGGGGATTCCACATGTTGGAACACAGATCTTTCATAATTCATATTTCCCCTACCTTTTTTGTAAGGCTCTTTTTGCAGGTCTTTAATTATATGGACGTGGATAAGGAAAGAGAACGGGGGCGATTAGACGTTTAGGGAAACGGCGGTGCCTTTGTCACGCCCACGCGCATTCTCGGGAGATTATATGATTACGTGATTACAATGCCGAGACGGGTGCATGTAACACGTAAAGACTAAACGCACGAGATGTCAACAAGGCTGAGTCGCACGTGTCTTGCGGCAAATTTTCAACAATTAATACGCGACCTGGTGACAGCGGAACACGAACCAGGAAACGAAGGGGTTCCGCCCGTTCCTCGTTTCGTTCCTTGCACGTGGCCGCCCGCCCGCAAAGAGCAAAGCGGCTAATTAGCGATGGACACTAGCCGACCTACCGGCACGGCGCTATTATTTATTCAAACTCCACTTTTACGCTCTACTATGTTTCCATTACTTGCAGGCGAAGTTAATTCAACAATCGTTTTTGGCAATTATTTCTGCAGAAAAAAGAATCATCTTTTTTCTTTAATTTAAAAACTTTTCGAATACAGCTACAAGTTTATTAAATAATCTCGGAAAGTTTCGTGCAAAATTAATGGGTGACTGGTCGCGGTTGAAGGTGAGAATTTTCCACTTACCAAAGACACTGCGACGAAGACTGGATCGAGAAAGCTGAAAGCAGCGAGGAGTGAGTTTGGGATAAGGGAGGCAGAATAGAGATTCACCCACTTTAGTTAAATATTTAAGTAACAGCGTATTCTACTCCTGAGAACGAAGGGTAGCGTGCAAGTAGAAGGGCGGAAAGGAGAGATGAAAGTGTCGCTGACTAGCCTTAAGTAGGTTCCTGTGTATTCTGATACTCCAACCGAGTCACCGAATATTTTTATTCTTCAAAAATCTTCTTCCTCATTGTGAAATTTATGCGAAATGTGAAAACTACTTCATTGTTATATGCATCTCATTCTGCCACTAACATTTTTCTTTCTACTTTTTAGCCTTGATTTCCGCTTTTTCAAAGTTTTATAAGTAAATAAAATGCTGGAGCGAACCTCACGTGATGACTTCTTAAAAGAATTCCTAAAAATGTAATTTAATACTGGATTTGTTTGGAGTCGTTTCTTTTTGTTGATACATATTTAATATGAGGTTAAAAACAGATTTTGATACATAATTGTTTGCTGGATGAAACTATGGAAAAAAATGGTGACGATCAGACAGTGTATAGCGTTATAACGAGAGGATTCTCGAACAATTTTCAATGGCGCTCGTGGACCCTCGTCGACAGTTGTCACCGTCACTATATTTACTGCGTGCAGGGAGAACGCGGTTGATATAAACGCTGTGCGAGTGCGATGGTATTGTATTTCTGCCGTCCTGTGGAAAACTAACGATCAGGTCAATGGAAAATCGAACCCATTGCACCGGGATTGATATCGTCCTGCGACCGTTCGCATTTGCGTGATTGCCACACGCAGATGTGTCACGATCGCTAGAAAGAAGTTATTTAATTTCTATGAAGTTTTATAATCATGTTTAGAACTGTTCTAACTGAAAAACTTGATAAATCATTATTGTACTCGCAAATCCTTCTTCTACCTGAAAAAAATAGATGCAAAAATCTTTTACGAAACTCGGATTGGAGAAGGCGTTCGCAAGTTATCAGGGATTGAATTCAGCGTTCCGTGATTCGCGTCCATCATTGAATAAGATAAATTGTTCTACAAATATTTTAACTACTTTTAATATTGTAAACTAATCGAGGAAATTGAAGTGATTATTTGAGAAACTTTTTGTTCCGATTAACAAGCTCGTAATTTTTTTTAAGGTAGTTTAAAGTGATTCTTCGTACCTGACAAAGAACCAAGCTCCGCGTAGAATAACGAATCGCCGCTATTGCAAATTGATTTATACTGCTTTGACTTTTTTTTCCACTTGGCGGCGAAGCGAGACGTTGTTTCTCACAAGCAAAAACTTCGCCACGTGGCTACCAAAGGTTTTGCTTCTGTGTACTCGACGTTTGCTAAATATCGCTTGACCTGAAAAAAACAAGACTTTTTCTTCATACATGTTAAAATTGTTTTATTTTTTTGACAACAAACATATTTTGTAAATAATAAAGTGAACAGTTTTTGCTGCTTCTTAAGGGTTATTTAAAGACAGCCCTGGGAGTTCATGAACTGAAGTATAATATCGAGACATATGTGCGACTTGGGTGAATGACTTATTACGTTTTTGCGGCCGATGCAATATTGTATCGAGGTAATTGAATATCTGAAAATGTCAGGGAGATATAAGTCACGCCGCATCGCATACGATTGGTGTTATCACGACGGTAATTATGTAAAGTGGGCTGCTTTAAAACGGAATCAAAATTAAAAAAAAAAAAAACTTATTTGGATATTCATTTAGATAAGCCTAAAGAAATATGAAGAAGGTTTAGAAACGAGTTTGGTTTGCCACGAACACTAACTCTCAGAGCGTATTGTGACTTAAATTCAGGCAATCTAGTTGGCTTTAATTTGTGTAATCATCTGAATTTCAGTTATTGCAGCTCGACATAAGTTGGTGTTTAGGCTTAAATAAAAGTGACAACTCATTGAATTGTGAGAAACGAAACTTTTTGGTTCACACGTCCGTTCGGATACCAGCTTGAAACCTCGCGCCTTTTTCTAGGTTGTTGGACAAACGAGGGTCAAGTATGACGCGCAGCCACTCGTAAGATATTTATCTCAACTTTACACGCGTTCCAGTCTCGTAAATTTGCGAGCCAGTGCATTTCTTCCATAGAATGACTTTTAAAAAAAGTTTGCACCCTCAACTTCCACGGCTGTATTCGTTTTCAAAGAAGAATCTCTTTTTTTTTTAGAAAGTTTAGTTAATTTTTTAACACAGAAAAAACTGGCGTTTGGAACCGATTTTTTGTTCCTAAGGAGCTGCAACAATTGGAACCCCTCTTGCTGAAAAGAAACGTATTACTATGAATCAGTCCCAAAGGGGATTCCAGTTCAACTTTTATTTAAACTGCAACCTTAGTGAACTCTCAGTTTTTTCTATGAATCTTGAGGTGGAGAATATTTATAACTAGATCACTGCAAGTTTTATTGCTGGTAAAACTTTGCAAAATTGAAATTGAGTCGAAACTTTCTATCAGGCGTTTCTTTTCAATTATACAAATTATGTTGTTTTTTTCTAGGAGACTTTCTTCTTCTTTTTGTTCTATTTTATTTTATTTTTTTGTAGGTGGTTAGGAGATGAGTTCGCCACATAGCGAATATTAAATAGAGGTAAAATTAGCGAAGACCGTTGAAAGATCTTTGGAATTTTTTCTGTCCCGTCGTTACATCACCTCCAGCGTTTTCGCCCATTCATAAATTACAAGAGTTCGCAAGCCCATGGCCTCCGGGTTTTCGGGATAATTAGGAACCCCGCGCTGCTGACTCGGATAATTAATGGGCATGGGTTATATCGCGAACTGTACTCCAGATTACTTTTTTGCTCGGTCCACCCATTCGGTTAACAATAATTATTATCGCGCCAAATTGAAATATCCTCCTCCATGATAACATTACAGTTTATATTATAAATTAATTAAACTCGTTTTTCTTTTTAATTAATTATAACTGCGTCAATGCGAAAATTAATTAAGATTTAGTTTGATTAAAAAATTAACAGAGATGTGTGAAGTGCAAAAAATTAATCGATGTAATTTTTTCTCAAGTTCATTTAATTCGTTCAGTTCTTTAACGTATTTCATTGTAAAAGTGAATGAACGGGGGGAAGAGATTGAAGCCTATTTTTAATCGATGGGCGTGTAAATGCTCTGCATGTGGCTCTGGGTCGATGAGAAATTATGAAAACTAACTTGTACAATGAATTTATCGACGTTGAAGGAAAGTGTTGCAAATCGAGAACAATTGAGCGACAAGTGCGAAAGTGATTTCGCCCTTGGGAACAAAATACGGGTTACATTATATTGAAAGAAAAACTGAAGAGATTTCGTAAGGAGTGAAACCACCTAAAAAGAAATCAAAATAAAAATTTTTTTAGCTGGCGCTCTTTTCAAAATTGATAAATTCCTGAGATTACCTTTCGAAATTGGAAACTGGAGCCCTTTTTTGCAAATTTGAATCAGCCTTGAAAACTTGAGCAACTCTTACTTAAAAAGGGTTTCAAAAATTACTATTTTCGAATTTACAGACTCGAATGGTTTGCAATTTTTGCGCTTAAAATTTTTTTAAATGTTCAATTTTAAACATCAAAAATAAAAAAAATTTAATTGAAAGAATTGAAAAATGGGCAATTAGTTATTGGAACTGAAATATTAATAATTGCACAATTTCAAAAAGCATTTTTTTTTCTTAATAACAAGAAGAAAGTTCATTTTTTAACCATTTTTATTGGATCGAAGTGGAATTTTCTTTGTTTTTTGAATGTTGAATACGACTTAGGTTTTTAATTCAAAAGGAAAATGAATTCATACTGTCTTATTTGTTTATTTATATTTATTTTAATTTAAAGTTTCAATGAAATTAGTTTATTCTCCGAAGTTGAAATGAAACTAAGTTTTCGTTTCCGTGACTGGAACGAAATTAAAGTTTTGTTTCTGAAATCAAAATTATGTGACTGTTTTACTCTCTGAAATTGTGATGAAATTAATATTTCTCTTCCAAAATTGAAACGAAATTAAAACGTAATGAACGTTTTACTTTTAAAATTAAAACGCAATTAAGGTTTCATTTTTGAAATTGATCGAAATAAGGATGTTGTTCCTCAATTTCCAAGATTCTTGGCATCTGACTAATAAATTTTGTTTTTGTTTTGTTTCAGGTAAGCAATGTTTCTAGTACAAACTCTTCCTCGTCGAGCTGGGTAAGAGTACTTAGAGCTTGACTTCATAAACGTAGCTTTTATTCAAATCGGGTTTAAACTTAAGGGATTAAAGCCCCCCCCCCCAACCATTTAATTCCCTTAAAAGTGGAATAATTTCTTTCCAAGTTTTTTCGGCGATTTCCTGTCATCCACAGCTATTCCCCCACCAAAAATCAGCCTCTAGTTTCAATTTCCTACAATTTTATTCGCAATTAAAATTTCCAAGTGGGCGAAAATATTTCCTCGATTATCTTTTGAAGTAAAAATTTAATTTTTTGAAAATCTCAAAATGAAAACATGAAAAAGAAACAAAAAAAATTATCAATTTTAAATTTCACATAAGTTCATTTAATTACGAAAATAAAAATTTACTTTCTTAGAAGAGTCTTAATTTATATCTTCTAGTGTTCTCAGTAAAGGTGGAAAAAAATCTTCGGAAGGCGGATGAGTTCGCAGAGCACGTTATGCCGGTGAATCACCCAAGCATTGAATCATAATCACCGAAAACGCCTTCCATGTTCCCTTTCCCCCACCCCACCCATGATTCGCCACCCTCCTTGGTAGCACATGCTTTCGGCAAACGTCGAGTGTACAATGCCAATAGTAACCGACTAACTGCCACACTCTGCTAGGGTTGGCTGAGCAACATAATTCTATGCGCCAACATCCACCCGATAGAAACCGCCTCCGTGTGCGGGAGAGAGAACGAGAATTATAGTGCTTTGGTGGTGGG
>NC_046657.1:159756334-159785432 GCF_010883055.1 Belonocnema kinseyi
CCCCCCCCCACAGAATTTCGACCCTGCAGTTAGAACGAGGTACTTGGACGTTATTATTTGCTTCAATATTCCAAAGCTCTTCCGTAAAGCAGTGCCCGACCTGCGGGTAGTCAGTTGATTGATTGAGCGATTCTTTTTTCTTTTTCTCTCGGGAAGTTAGAAGATTGATTTGATTTTTGTTATGATTTGGAAGATAGATATAGTTTTGAGTCACATGGGGATCCTGGGGTTTAAAATACAAATCAAGATGTCATTTTTCTTAGAGGTATGAAGTTGAGGATGTGCTTCTTTTATAGAAAACAGTTGGGAAATTTCGTCAGTGATTATAATCTTATTGATAAGAGAAGTCTAAGACGGAATCTACGTCTTTGAAGAAAAATGTTATTTCGCCATAATTTTTTTTAGTGAGCCTTCTTTATTCGTAGACACGACTCCCCGGGATCGTAAAACGGCAAAGATCGACAATAAGGAGACGGCGAATTTATGGTACAGTTCTGTTGGAGAGAGAAAAACATTATGGACGTTTAGGGGGGGGGGGGGGTACTAAACAAGAGCAAGAAGCGAGATTTTGTCGCTACGAGCAGTTTCTAGCGGGTGTTTAAAAAAATTTGGAGTTTCGTAACTTTATTTAACCACAATTCTCAGATATGCCATTGAAAGAAACTTTTCAAGAATAAGATATTATCTGAATTTGTAGAAATTTTATTTACTAAAGTAGTCGTGAGGTGAATAAATTTAGATACCTTAAGGACATGCTCTTCGTGACCACGTGACCAAACTAGTCCCCGGGCATGAGCATTTTTTTTGTGTTCACTGTGTCCACACGGATTGAGACATCGTGTTCAAAATTTGACAGATTAAATCAAAAGCACTAAAGAACGTTTGTATACACATCAATATGTTTATAGTTTTGAAGAAAGTTTATTTATAAATCGATGAAATAGGATATTACCATTCGAGTTATAGCACTTTGCAGATAATTTTTGGTTTGATGCATTTCGGATTTTTTCGTTTGCCTATATTGTGCACTGACACCAATTTTGGAATAAATCGTCTAAACCTTAAATAAAATTAATGTAAACAATAAAATTTGCACATTCGTTGCCAATCAACAAATAAGTATCTGAATAATTTTCATTTTTTTGGTCCTAAAAATAAAAGATAAATTTCAAATTGGAAACATAGCAACACCAGAAATGTGATCAAATTTACTCATCGGAGTTTTCCAAACAACTTCCATAATTCTTAACGTCTTATTTTTAACGTTGAATCGATCAGCTGATAACTATTGTTGACAGTGAACCAACCGGCGGGGCTCAGCGTCGGACTCGCCTTGTCTTTCGCCCCCGGGCGAAATTTTATTATTATTGGTTTGGTATAACTTAGAATTGTTTCACACCAGTACAAAAAATCCACAAGAATATATAACCATTAGATAATTTTAATTATTTCCTGAAGACGAACTTTTCTCAAGATGGGACTTGGATGGATTTTCGAGTATCACATTCTAAGATGTTCCTCGATTTTTTTAAATCGAGGCATCTACTTTATCGGCGTTAATAATTTTTTTCCTATTCCTATAATATTTCACTAGAAAACTTCCTTCGTAATTATAAACATTTTGATATATACAAACGTTCCTTAGTCCTTTCGGTAAAACTTACTGCAATCCTGAACATGTTATCTCAATCCTTGTGGACGTAGTGAGGACCGAAAAAAATGAAAAAAATGTCATTCTCCACACAAAAATGTTAGTAATGAACTTAGTCACGTGATGTCGACTTTATCGACGTTTAAAGTTTCTTTTTCTCTCCGCTCGAAATCGCTAACAATTATCCAGAAATAATGATAGGTTACGTGTATGCAGATACTTATTTGTTGATTGGCAACGAATGTGCAAATTTTATTGCTTACATTAATTTTTGTTAAGGTTTAGACGATTTAGTCCAAAATTGGTTTCAGTGCTCAATATACGCGATGTATACGAACGTTCTTTAGTCATTTTTATTTAATCTGTCAAATTTTAAACACAATATCTCAATCCGTGTGGACACAGTGAACACAAAAAAAATGCTCATAACCGGGGACTAGTTTGGTCACGTGGTCACGAAGAGCATGCCCTTAACCCTTCATTGTTTCGTTTACTTTGTGGCTAATGTACTCTTTTCGTCGTAAAGATTCTTCATACTAAGAATAAAATCTGAATTTTCTGACCCCAAACTTCTACAGCGTATTAAATCCATTAAGCACTGATCTCGCAACTTTATTTATTGTTAAATCGACCAAAAACGAATATTTTCCCATCATTTTGGGAGCATAGATTCTCCTCGATGGCAAAAATAGTTTCATTGTCCTATTATCTGTCCTATTAGCTCTAATGTTATTGTTTTCATTATAAGGAGCTTTGACCTTAAAATTGTTCGAATTAGACATTCAAAGTGGGGGGAGACTATCTAGTTGAATCTCGCAGAGACAGCATCTTGTCGGGTATCGATTTCGTAGCAGTGGCATTTCTCGTCTTTATCGCGAAGTTTCTCGGTAAGGTGCTCGGTTTCCAGTGGGTAGATCGCTGCTTCTGGGAGTGACATAATGCGCGAGCGATCCGTTGGCAGCCGTCACTCGAAACCAAGTCAAGTGTCTAACGAGAATACGCGGTCATCGGCAAATCATCTCCCCGCTCCGGATTAGACTCGCGTAAATCTACCCTCTGGCCTTACCTATCTGGATATATCGGTTGTCACGCTCTGATATCCGAACACAATAGACGGATCAAGGAAAAGTATTAGCGCCCCAGGAGACCTTTCAGGACGAGAACCACGGGCGGTCAGCAACACCCTTTCGGCGAACAGGCCGACAAAACTGTGAGCGAAGAAAGAAAGGTGCCATCGAGTAGAATCCTGTCGACGAAAAATCAATAGTTTGGCTATTTTTATTTAATTTTTATTGAGGAATGAAGTCTCGAAGTCGAAAATTGGTTAGTGCGTGCTAATATTAAATATATAATTTAGGTCAATCTGAGCCTGCTGTTTCGAGGAATCAAAGATGGTAAGATTATCGATTAATTATGTTCTTTCGAGATTTGATGAGGAATCTTAAATGTCAAGGTAGTCCACCTCGTGACTTTTTTTGCCCATGAATTCGTATGAAATTGAGATAAAGACTTGATTTTTAGAGTGTAGGTTCTCTTGGCTAGCATGAGTGGGACTGTGCAATTGTTTCTTGGTTATGAAGTAATAAACAATTATTATTAAAAATGAGATTAGATAATTTTCCGCTTGTACACCACGGCCTTGATGATTTCTACCTCGACGGACCACGCGCCCTTTAACTTCCAACTTCCGTTTAATTAAATCCGGCAGTGCGTCACCAGTGGTTTAGCTTCAAATTTTAAAGATTTATCGCGACTCATCTCGGGCAATATCGGTGCCCGACCGACCTTAATTGAATCGTGACTCGATCGTTCGAACTCATTTTGCCTCGATCTAGTTTCTTTCACAAATATTCTCACTTAGCCTATTATCTGCTGTTTTATCTTTTATTTAAAGTATTTATATTCAAAACTAATGAAGAATGTAATGCAAACTATATTAATTTTATTTATTTATTATTATTACTTTTTCTTTCGTAAAGCATATATTTCCATATAATGAGGCTTAGGTTCCTGATGTCGAAATAAATAATAGACGCGGGAACACTGATTATATAGATTTTCTCTCCATCACATAAAAATTGATAAAGATCAATATTTTCCATTCCGGGAAAGTGACGTTTCAAAATTAGTGCCGTTTCCACTAACCACACATCGACCTTCCAATCCAGCGATTTTATTTCTTCACCCGATTTCCACACTTACCAATATAATATAGATACAAATTCCAAGCTCTAATAACAGTCCTAGATTTTAAAGTAATGATTATAAATTGTGAAGAATTTCAATAAGTCTACACCTAATTCTGAATTGTCTTGAATTGTTTTGAAATATTTTAGATTATTTTTAAAGATTCCAAGAAATTTTTAATATATTTTAATAATTTAAAGTGGGTTTCAAAGTTTTAGGGCATTTTCAAAACTTTAAAGGCATTTCAACAGCTTTTCATTTGAAAGATTTGATGGAATTTTGTGAAGGATTCTAAAGAATTATTAATTAGTTTAATAAATTTAAAGGGATTTCAAACTTTTGTAAATATTTTAGCATAAAGAATTTTCTGGAATTTCAGAAGATGTGTAAAGATTTTACAGGACATCTAAGGTTTTATATTATTTTAGGAGATAATACAATATTCGAAGAAGTTTTTAAGTGATTTCAATGTTTTTGAAGGTATAGAACGATTTTACTGGTCCTATAAAGAAGAATGTCAAGATATTTAAAAAGATTTCAAGAGATTTTAGAAGGTTTCGGAAGATTTCAATGATTGTAAAGATTTTTTAATGCTCTTAATGTACATATTTCAATACATTTTCCAAGATTTCAGTAAATATTGCCAGATCTCATAGAATTTCGCGGGATTCAATTGTATTTTTTAAATACAATTGATAAAATGATCAAAGACTTCGAAAAAAATGTCAAGCGATTTAAAAAAATGGTTAAGGATTTGAAATGTTTTAGAACATTTTAAAATATTATCAGAAATTCCTTATTTGTTTTAACCATTCGAAGGAATTTCAAGGAGTTTGAAACATTTTAGGATATTGTAAAAGATTTTAAGGCATTTTTAAGAGGTGTAAAAAATTTTAAGTTATTTCCAAAGGGGTTTAATAATTTAAAGGGATTTTCAAAATTATTTTAAAAGTTATTTTCATCGCATTAAAAAAAGTTTGTATTCAATTCATCTTTAAGTCTTTAAAAATCACCATAAATTCTTGTGTTTTTCATCAAAATATTTTGAACTTTCTTTAATTTTTGTATTCTCATTTCAAACTTACGCAATTTAATGAATTTTTTCATATTTTTGAATTGCTTTTTAAATTCATGTTAATTTCTAATGAATTTCATCGCATTCTTCACATTTTCATTAAATTCCTCTAAATTTTACTGAAGTCAATCGAATTTTTTCGATTTTCAAATTAATAAAATTATAAAATTATCAGGGGATTTCAAAGATTTGAAGAGATTAAAAATTTTTTGGATTTCAGCCTGATTTCGTTCACATACTTGGGAATTATCTTGATTTTTTTTAGTTAAAGTGAATTCTTGAAAATTTACTCAATTGTACGTAATTGCATGGAATTTTTTTTTTAATTTAAAGAGTTTTTATTTGATGTGTCCTAAAGTACTTTAACCTCACCTTGAATGCTTAGGTATTTCTTAAAATTCTTTTCGATTCCCCTGCATTTTGCTAAATTCATTTCAGAGCTACGGAATTCAATGAAGTTTTTTATATTTTTCAATTATTTTTTATTCATTTGAATTCTTTTTTAGATTCACCTTGCAATTTATATGAATTCCTTTGAATTTAAATTGAATTTTTTGGTAAACTTACGAATTTATCCGAAATTTTGTTACCCTTTTAGGGTAACAAATTCAAATAAGCTTACATATATAATTAAACAGGGTTGCTACCAGACCTAAAAAACCTGGAAGACCTGGAAATGTTATGGAATTTTTAAAAAGTGTGAAAATGAAAAGAAATGGAAGATTCGATAGGAAAAGAAAAAGAACTGGAAGATGTTGAAGAAGAAATTTGTCAAATGATTAAATTTTGATAAATTTGAATAAAGACAAGTTTAATATTTCTTGCGATCTAAAAGTTTTATTTTGACTGTGTTAAGAAAATCATGAGTTTTTCTTAGATTACAATTATTTTCAAATGTATTCTTTATCTTTTTATAAATAGTTCTACTATAATTGTTCTTAAAGTTATAACAAAAAATAATAATGTTACGATTACAGAATACTTTTTTTTCACTTTGATAAAAATATTATTGAAAATTCTTTTGAATTCAATCAAACATATTGATAAACTATTATCAATGCAACATAATTTTTTAAAATTCGATTTAATTGGCTGAATTAAAAAAAAGTATACCTGCAATTTTTTTTTAAATTATACTTGGAAACCCTTGAAAAGTCTTCATGGAATTTCGTGATCAGACTCTGGTAGCAAACCTGAATTACTGAGTAGCAGCGACTTTATGTAATTTTAAGTGACTTCCGTTTATTTCTAATGAGTGGCGGTGATTTCAAAGTAATTTCGAATAGAATTTAAATAGTTATAAAATGATTTTAGCTGACTTCGTGTAATTTCTGAGACTTCTAATTACTCTAGGTACTTTCAGTGACTGTAAATGTTTTATAATTTGGATTTAGATGATTTTGGTATGTGGTTGAAGTGCTAAACGTTAAAATAAACGAAATTTTTTACTAATGACATTGAAAGCCAGGAAAAGTGCTAAAATGTTTGTTAATTTATAGTGTAAATCATTTATTATAAAAAAAGTTATAATGCATAATTTAAATTGCAGTTGGATTAATATTTATGGGTAGAATAGAAATTTCGAAAAATATTTCTTTCATTTGAACGTTCAGAACTTCTGGTACATGATTGCCTCCATTCTGTACAGCTGCACGTCGCGCTTGAACGTTGTACACTGTACACTGCCCTGTGTATAAACGTAGGACCTGGCGCTGTCGAGTGCAGTGACCAAACACGACTTAGAGCTGTAAGCTGTATAAGCGCGACGTGGAGCCACAAATGACTTTAGATGACTTTATGTGACTTCAGAAGATTCCGTGATTTCAGCTGACTTCAATAGACTTCAAGTCACTTAGTATAATTTTCAAACAATTTCAGTACGTCTGCACCTGACTTCACGAGCTGCCCTCTTTTGGGCCTTAAATCACACCCACTTTATGAGACTTGCTGCCCTCCGTCAAACTTTTTCTCATCCTTTCATTCAGAAATGTCCATAAAACTAAATGTTGCGGTTACCAGACGTTATCTCGCTCTCCTCGACCATTATATCGTATCCTTCGAAAAAGACGTCCTCTTACGGTGATTTACTGTCGGCCGGTAAAGTCGTTTGACCCCCCTCCCCCATCTCACCCATTCCTCGTATTCACTGAGTATGTAGACTCGGTATTTCTCGTTCTCTCAGGGTCGGTCACTCTTTTCTGTCGCACTTGATGAAAGATTCATTTTGCTCCCGCGTGTGCCATATTAGACTCTAAACGGACAAAAATGGCCGCGTTGTGTCCCGTTTCGGAAAAACTGGGCATCATAAGTTGTTGGACCGGTCGCATCACTCGTGTGTGACTCGCGCGGACTGGGAGGCTGGGATCTTCGTGACCTTGGTCGCGGACGAGCGACTGCAGCACGGACGGACGGCCAGTGCAAAACGCGATTACGTCTCATGGGGGCAGCTAACTTATACCTGGAAAAGAGGATGTCACGAGATACGCGACTTTAATGGCGCGATAATAATTATTGCGGTTGAAATTGAGCGAAGGTCGAGATGGAAAATGAAAACTGCAATACGTATCAATTTTCATTTTTTTCGATTGAGTATGATACTTATAAATTGAAGGCATCATATGACCTACGTAATTGTTATGAAAATCATAATTGTCTGCTACTGTGAGATCATTGTATTATACTGTATCATACTTCAGGAAGTGTGTCAATATGCATCATGCAATATTATAGTGTAAGATACTTTGTTATTCATTGTGATACTTTTTGTCTCTGAATCATATTTGTATCGTATTATATGGTTTTGTATCATACTGTATGATATTCTATGATTGTCTATCAAGCGATATTATACGATATATTGTCCGTACTATATCATATTTTTAACATAATGTACAACGATGTATCAATATGTATCATACATAATCATTACTGTATTATATAGAGTAGCATTACTCTACCACACAGTATCATTGCTGTATCTACAGTATCATATTTCATCATGCAGTGGTAATTGACATCCGTGTATCATATTATTATCATGTTCTATGATATTGTATCATCTGTATTGTATAATGTTTGATCAGAATGTATCATTCTGTATCATACTTTATGATATTATATTATTGTAAATTAAACGGTATTATACAGTATGATATATATGCATTGTGGTAGCTTATATCCCTATATCATTTTTTTATCGTGTTCTATAATATTGTATCATCCTATGTGTTTTATCACAATATGTCAAGCTGTATCATAATTTATGATATTTCATTATTGTGCGCCGAACAGTCTTATAAGATATCTTATTGACCATCCTATATAATATTCGTAACATACTGTGTGTGATACGGTATCATACTATTCCATATTATGATAGTATACCCTACTGTATGATATTTTATACGATATTCTACCATACGCCGGCAATGATCGGGATTGTCATTTAGGGTCCGGGATTTGTCTTTCGAATGTATTAATATGCCAATAAAAATAGTTTGATATACATTTGACTGTCGATATAAGAACCCCCGGATTACAATATCACTAGTATTTAAGTATTTGGCTTTTTTGTGATACGGGGACCGCGGGACCGAGATAGAGGCGGTACTCAGTCAAGCATAACAAACAAGCTGAGGGCCGCACTCTCAGCGCGTTAGTTGCGTCAGGTTGCGTCATGCGTCCAAAATCAAGAGAAATGGTTCATGCGACCCTTTAGTTTTACTTTTGGATTACCCCGACTTATGATCTTATATGCAATATTATATATATGCAAACTTATAGTTAATAAGTTAATTTAAGTTAATATAAACAAACTTATATGAAAGCCATGTTGGAAACTGTTCTTCTTTCTGAATTTGAGTGTATTTTATTACTCTAGTTAAGACAGGGAATTTCGGTAAATAATTATAATTTGAGTTGGACCAGCGAAGTTTCTAAAAGAATTATAACTCTGAACTTGGATTTTTTTGGAAAAAAAAATTAATTTTCTTTGGATGAAAATGATTTTTTTAAATTGAAGTGCTTGTTTGAAAATTGAACTGCTTTGTTTAAAAATGATTATTTTTTAAATTAATTATTATTCTGTAAAAGTTTCACTGGTGTGGTTGGAAATTTAACTTTTTTTTAAACTCCATGCTTAAATCAATTTTTTAAAGTTTAAAATTCAACTTTTTTGATTTAGAATTAATCTTATTGGTTGAAAATTCAAATACTTGGTTGAAATACTTTGTTAAAAAATATTTTGTTGGTTCAGATAGTCATCACTTGAGTTAAGGTTCATCTCGTTTATTGAAAATGTAACAATTTTAGAATTTGCATATTTGAGTGTTAAAAATTGAACTGTTTCAAGTGGAAACTCTTATTAGTTAAATGTAAACGCTGGATTGAAGTTTTATGAACTATTTTCAATTTTAAATTAACTTCAAAATAATATATTTATAATTGAAGACTTTTATTAAACAAATTTTTGATGTTTATAATAATTGAACACCTATTATTCTTTAAAAAGTTTGAAATTATTTCAAATAATTTATACGAAGTGTCTATGTACCGACAAATTCCGGCTATTTGTACTAAAAAAGAAAATACAGATTTTGGCAGATCTTGAACAAAAAGTTTAGAAGCTTTTAAAGAATTTTGAAAGGCTTCAGAAGAGCAAAAAAAACATTTCCTTGGAAAATTGAACATTCTTTTTATTGTGAAAAATTAATTTGAAGAGAATATTTAAAAAGATTTAGAAAGATTAAAAAAATTATCCAAAATTATTGTGGATGATTTGAAGGAAAAATTTTTTAGTTTGCAGGATTAAAAAAATAATATTCAGGAAAAATTCGAATCAATTAAAAAAATGTTTGAGAATTTTTGAGTTATTTTATATGAAAATAATTTAAATCTTAATTTGAGAAAGTGCTTAGTTTATAACAAAACTGTAATATTTCAATTTTTAATATTTTTAGCTTAAAATTGCTTAAAAATATATAATTTTTAAATCAATTAATTAATTCTTCATTTTAGAGCATTGAAAATGATAACGTGGATATATATTTTTGGAACGGAATCTGAATCTTTGAACTCAATAATTTCTAAAAGTTTAAAATATTTCATTTCGCAGTTTAACTGCATTTAATTAAAAATGTTCCAGTTGAAAAGTGTCAGTAGCTTTCATTTTATACGCCTAAATTATTTAAAATTTGTGTACAAAATTTTGGAATTAAAAAACTTTAAAACTTCAATTTTAAACATTTCATTGATCGTGAAAAATGTTTGCGAAACGGGAAATACATAATTCAGAATGAAATCAAGAGGACCAGAGTGAACTCGGGTGTCGCGAACGTTTCGCGCGTGACGCGTAACAACGAATTCTCAGGACTCGTTTTGTCTCCAGGAACAAAGGAGAAATCCGTCCACGGGCAGGCGGTCGAGTGAGATAGAGGACAAATCGTGTTGTTGGCGGGACGAGGAAGGCCAGGAGGGGAAAAAGTACACGAACAAATGGTACTAGTGACTCCTTTGTGGAAAATCCGGTGATAAAAGTGTCAAACGGAACATGGAACTGGAGCGTACAATAAGCCTCTCGTCCGGGGTACGCGTTGCGTGTAGAACGCGGCGCGAGGTGCGTGCGCGAGATTACGCTCGTCGAACAAAAGGACTTCGTCGTGTATGACGCAAGCGCGCACAGCGACCAGTGAAACCACCCGCGAATTTATTCTTCCACCGAGCTTTTTATTTCTGCTTTGTCTTTTACGTCGACCGTCGACCGTCAACTGGTCTATGCCACGTATTTCACACCAGTCAGTAACTATTCTTAAACAGATTTTAATTCTATTTTTAATACGCAACGGTGCAAAAGTTTAATTTAGGAATTTTTTGTTTACATTGCCAACGAAGCGAGAGATTGGAAAAGAATTTTCTTTTAAAATAGCCGTCCTTGAAAATTGAGTAAAACCTTAGCGTGTTTCCTGACCTGGCAGAAGGTCAGGAAAAACCTGAAAATCGGTGCAAAGTCTGGAAATTTTTTTGGTCAGGAAATTTTATGGAAAAGTCAGGCATTTTGAAAAAAAATTAAAAATTCAGGGAATTTCGTTAAGCAGTTTAACTGTCAAGAATGGCAAAATTTGAAATTTTTTCATTTTGAAATTGTTTTATTCTATTCATAAAAGATTCTATTTAAAAAAATGGAGAATTCACACCCTTCCCCCTATTCCTCTCTTTTTCATTTTTTTTTAGAAACTTCCTCTTTTTCCCTTGAAAAAAACTCGCCATTATTTTGGTTCTTTCGCTTACATGCGAAGTAAATTAGTAAAGCCTATTAATAAAACAGAATTATTTTTGGTTTAAGCTTTATCCCTTTTTTTATAAAAGAAAATTCTCTCCTTTTTACAATTCATATTTTTAGTTAAAAATTAATATCTTTGATTGAAAATTGGACTATTGTGTTAAAAATTCATCTTTTTTAATTGAAATTTTTTTGTTGTTCGATTTTGGTTAAAAATTTATTCTTTAAAAGTTTAAAATTTAACTATTTGGTTGAAAATTCATTATTTTGTTGAAAATTTGTCTTTTTGGATAAAAAATTCGTCTTCATTGGTTGAAAATTCAACTATTTTGTTAACAATTGAAGTTTTTGTTACAAATATAATTTTGGGGTGGAAAATTCAACGATTTCCTAGAAAATTAGTCTTTTTGGGTTTAAAATTAATCTTTTGGGTTGACAATTTACTTTTTTAAACGTCAAATGTTTTCTAAGAATTTGACTTTTTAGTTTAAAAACTTATTTCTTTTGTTGAAAATTTCTCTTCCTATGTTGAAAATTCAGCACTTTTGGTAGAAAATATTTTTTTAGTTATAAAATTAAAGATTTTTTTGAAAATACAATATATTTCAATTTAAATATTATAGGAATGTTAAAAGTTTTCGTGTCTGCATTAGTTTTATTTAAAAGAATTTATTCCCCTATTATATTTCTCTACTTTTGTGAAAACTCGCCCCATTTCGTCTGTTTTGAGAGCATTTAGGGTTGTGAAGTTTGATAATATTACAAAATTAGAATTCTGGTCTTTAAACATTAATATTCTAGGAAACTTTAATTTACAAACTTTTGAAGGTTTTTACATTAAAGTTTCGTTCAATTAATCAAAATAAAGTGATGTTTTCGTTTATAAAATAAGAGTATATCCACATTTCGAACGAAACTAACTTAACAAATTCTCACATCGCATCGAAATTAACATTTCGTTACCGAAAATTTGAACGAAATCAGGGTTTCGTTTCCGAAATACCTACGAAATTAGCATTCTGTTTCCAAAATAAGACCAAAACTAAGGTTTAATTTTAAAGATTAGAAAGAAATGAATTGAATGATTCCAAAGAAAAAGTTTGCATTGGGGTGCTTGTTACGACTAAATATCTCGATCTTGACTGTGATGGAGATAAGGTTAGGTCGTACGGTAGCAGCTTTTATAAGTTGCTAGAATTTTCTTCATCGCGACAGGTAAACGCCACTCACGCAGTGACTAATAATAATAAGCAGGCAGCCAACGGCAAACTTAATTCATTCGACTTTCTAACACCGCGCCTACTTCTTCGGGCCGTTTCCACGATCGCATAGAATATCTATCCGTGGTCGTCGTCCTCGGCCGTTGTCGTTATTGTCGACATCGTTCCCGTATGCAGCCATAAGTGCATGCTTTTCTCCATGAGACCCATTAATCTCTGTCCCCTTTTCATGAAACGACCTATGGAAGTCCTTTCCATTTAAAATTTTAGGACCCGTCTCCTGAAATATATCGTTATCGTCTCTATATACTCAAGTCCTGTTTATTAACACGCTAAGAGCATTACAAGGTTAGGTTCTAAAAATGTGTAGCGTATAGTCCTATAAAGTAGGGTTTCAATTTTGTTCTTAAGTTGACAAGATATGAGAGTCATGAGTGCTAGCGAGTAGATTCTATGTCGTTTTCAAATATACGTTTTAGTCTACTCGTAAAAGTTTTATTTACGTTCAAAGTTTCGAGGTGGAGCTTTTTAGGTTATGCTATATTACTTTAAAGAGAGACATAATTCATAGAAAAAGTGTTCTTTTCCGAAATTTCTTAATATAGGTCACTTTTGCCATCGCATTGAATCACTCTACCAAAATTTAGTGATGATTTCGAAATTCCCAAAAAGTTACAGCCCAACTAACTCTCGATGTAGCGAATGTCCATTATGTTTGCATGTAGCGAGAATTGGAATTTATCAATAACTCTAAAACCTTTGTTGTACCGAAAAAATGGATACTCTTCAAAGCGTTCATCGAATCGATAAAAAAAAACTGTGTCTGTGAAACTTTTTTCGCAAGCAACCACCATTTTTTTCTGTGAGTGCAAGTTAACCACAAAGCAAGCTCCTCGGGTGATTGCACGCGCGTACAGTGCTGCCAAATTCGTTGCGGATCGTTGAACCTCCAAACCTATTTTTTTCTACGCTTCTATTCAATGGACACTCGGAGCCAAAATAAAATGGTCCTTTGAAAGAATGAGCCGCTTAATTAGTGAAGTAAGTTTTTTCTTCATCGCCACTGATTATAAATCCAAAGTTATTGGGGTTCGATCAGTTTCTTCCTCTCGACCTGTTGTTTCGTCCACTGACCCCGGAAACAAGGAGGCTAATTGGCTAGCAGGTTTATTACTCAATTATTATTCGTCGGCGATAATTCTGTTGAAACCATACAGACATGCGATACGCATATCACCCTTTATCAAATCGCTATTCCCGATTCAATTTACTTGTTCGCGAATAATCAAAACTTAAATTACTTCGTTTGGAAAGTAATTTTTCTTCTGTCGTCATACCATATAAATTGAAAATCAACTTATAAGCACATTTATATATTTATTGAGATTTATTTCAAATTAATTAATTGAGTCATCAAGTCATAAAAACCTGGAAATCAAGTAAAAGTCGTTTAATTTTATTGGTCAGAGAAAGTGAGGTAAAATGAACAATTGGGAAAAGGCATCCACTTTGGTTGAAAACTAGTCTTTTTGGGTTGAAAATTTAACTATTTTAGTGGTAAATTTGCTTTGTCTTAAAAAATCGAACTTCCTTGCCAATTTGTTTGTTTGTTTTTTTTTTTTGAAGGTTCATCTGTTTAGTTGAATTTTTTTATTGCATCTTTTAAACTGAAAATATTATTTTTGAATTTTTTTTGTAGAAAACTGTGTTCGGTTGAGAGTTAACTTTTTTCTTGAAAATTAAACTTGTTTTACAGACAATTTATCTTTTGTCTTGAAATTTCAACAATTTAGATAAAATTCTTTTTCTTTCTTCTCTGAGATATCTTCATTTGTTGAAAAATTTATCTTTTTTGTCTAAAAATCCATCATTTTAGTTAAAAATTGGTCTCTTTGGTCGAAAATGAATTCGTTTAGTTGAAAAAAACGTCTTTTTGGCTTTTTAAATTGATCTCTTTCTGTAGAAATTTCATATTTTTTGGTTGAAATATCAACTACTTTATTTTTTGTTGAGAATTCATCTTTGTAGATTTTAAATTCAAGAATTTGGTTCAAAATTCAGTTATCTTGTTGAAAAATTGATCATTTTGATAAAAATTCAACTCTATAGTTGATAATTCGTTTTTTTTTTGTTGAGTTATTTTTTCTTAAAACTTGTAGTTCAAAATTTAATTATTTGTTTGAAAATTGTATTGTATAAATGTATTCTGTTCAAAATTCTTTTTTTGGTTAGAAAAGTAATGTTTTTAATAGAAACCTCGTCTTTTTGATTTTTTAATTGATTTCTTTTAGTGAAAATTTTATTTACGAGATTGAAATATCAACTATTACAGTTTTTGTTGAGAATTCCTATTTTAGGTTTAAAATTCAACTATTTGGTTAAAAATTAAAACTTGTTGATAGAAAATTGATCTAAATTGTTCAAAAAATTTCTTTTATCGTTCAAATATCAACCATTAAATTGTTTTATCGAGAATTTGCGTTTGTACCAAAACCTATCTTTGTTCTTGAAAATTCTTATTTTTGTTTGTTGAAAATTCAACTTTTCACTTTGAAAATTGAACTGTCTTTAAAAAATTCTTGTTTCTTTTATGAAAATTGAACTAAATGATTAAAAATACAAGACTTTTTGTTTGAAGTTCAATCTTTTTTGTTTGAAAATTCGACAATTTGGTTAAAAATTCATTTTTGTTGGAACCAAAGTCAAACGATAAAATGTTTTCTTGAAAATATAACCGAATGAAATTTCATCTTTTATAGTAGGAAAGTAAAATTTTTTGGCTGACTTAACTAAATAAAGAAGACATATGTAAATTTTAATCTCTTAATTGTTTTATTCGATCTACAAAAGATTCTATGTTAAAAAGATGACAAGATTAAATATATTAAATGCTTGAATTTGAAAATCTGAATGACCGATCGCAGCAGCGAAGGAGGTGGATTGCGAAACCGCCTCCTCTGAAACAAAAATATAAGGCCAGTTTTCCAGCGTCACTGGAGTGTGCACACAGTGTACAGGTTTTAAAGGACTGGGTTTAAGCTATTCGTAACGTAAAATAGTACCGCGCACGCGCTGACGAGTTTACTGACACGAGTGCATTTACAAAATCGAACAGAAAGGTGTGTAGGACCGCGAGAGTCTCTGCAAGGTGAGGACGGAAAATAGTGGGTTTTGCGGAAGGTTGAGGGGGAGGGGGTGAAAGTAGAGAAGGGTTAGCGAGGAGAGGGGAGAGGAGACTCGCCACGAAGGAGCAAACTGGCCAGACTGCCTGCCGCCGTCGAGAGAGTGAGAGAGAAAGAAAACGAGCGAAGGAGTGAGAGAGATTAATGGGGAGGGAGAGAGAAACGCATGGAACGATCCTGATAGCCACGATTGGCCGTCGGATCGTAACCGAGCATGAAGTAATTCAATCGAGAGAGTTGTATATTACACGAAAGTAATTTGACGTCAAACAAAGACTTTTTGACGTCTGTTTATTTGTGCTACGGCACTTAATTCAGTTTTCGAGGTACTTTGACGACGGTGGGTTTTTTAAATGATTAAAAAATATATATATATATATATATATATTATTTTTTGGTCGGTTATTAGTTTGAAAGTAACTTTCATGTATTTAAATTACTTGAGATTTGTTATGAGATAGCTGGACGTGATTCAAATGAGTGAGAATTACTTTCTAATGAAGTTTGAGTGATTGAGGTGGATGTCATTTTTCTTCAGTGAATTTAGAGTTCTTTGCATATTCAGAGAACATTTGTTTCTATTGTTGCACTTGGATTGATCGTTTTCTAAAAGTTTGATTGCTTTTTTTTAAGCATGACATAATGAAATATGAATTTACATCGTTTTAACATCTTTTTTTATTTAAAGTGTATTCTACTTTTATATGGTTCAATTTTTATTAGGTAGATATTAAAAAAAGGACATAAGTAATTAATTATATACATAATTAATAATTAAAATGGTTATTTTTATTATGTATGGTATCATTTAAGTAATGTATATCGTTATTATTCAATTAATTATTAACTAAATTAATAAATAATCATAATTATTATTGCATAATCAATTTGAAATGCTTCCAATTCCCAACATCTCCCGTAAAAACATTGCACTTACAACAAAATGAATGAATTTTTAATAAAATAATTCATTTTTCAACCAAGAAGATTGATTTTCTAAAAAAAAAGTAAATTTTCAAACAAAATATATAAATTTTTAACTAAAAAAGATTATTTTACAAGAAAAAGATACATGTTCAAACCAAAAGGAGAATTTTCAACTGAAAAATATAATTTCTCTACCAAAAATTTAATAGGTTAATTTTCAGTTGAAAAAGTTATATTTTAACGAAAAAAAAGGTGAATATTTATTATGATAGTTGCATTTTTAACTAAACAAATACATTTTCTAAAGAAAAAATTTTTTTTTTTCAAATCTATTACTTGATATTTCTACTGAAAAGAAAATTAATTTTAAATTATAAACAGTTGCATTTTTGATCATAACAGATGAAATGAGGACCAAATTGTTGATTTTTCTACAATCCAGTTTAATTTCCAACACAAAAATATGAATTTTCAACTAATTGAATTTTCTATAAAAATATTTGCAGGTGTAACCCAAAAGGACGAGCATTCAACCATGTTAATTTTCAACTAAAACGGTTCATTCCTAAATAAACTTGTTGACTTTTCATAAAAATAATTAAATTTATAAACAGTTGCGCTTTTAACTGTCAAAAAGATTAAATTTCTATCCAGAGAGATGACTTTTTAACAAAAAGGTTCATTTTCTACGAAATAGTTGAATTATTGACTCAAAAAGACGAATTTTTAACAAAACGTTTGAATTTTTAACCAAAAATGTGAATTTTGTAACAAAATTTATGTTAATTAAAATAATAAAAATTTCAATCATTTATTTATTTGAGAATTTAATCGTTCCATTTTTTGTTAAAAGTTGATATTTTCTAGTACAAAATTCGACGACTTGTATTTTGTAACTGTTAGTAAAAATTGATTTTTTTAAGCTGAAAATTCGTCTTTTTCGTATAAATTAAACTTTTTAGTCTTTTTAATTGTTTCCACTGAAAATTTAAGAAATTCCAAATGAATTTTTCATAGTTTTAATTGAAAATTCATCTGTTTAGTTGACATTTTATCTTTTTTAGTCAAAATAAATTTTCTTGATGTAGAAAATTTAACTAATTTAGTTGAAAATTCATTATTTTAGTTCAAAATTCGGCAGCTAGGTTAAAAGTTCAACAATTCATTTTTTTTGCAAAAATTTATGTTTTTTAGTGTAAAATATACCTAAGTATTTATTTTTAAATGAATGTGAAAATAAGTTGACGAGGAAAATTGAAAAACTTGACTGGGAAAACGCGGGAAACTGCCGAAAATTGGAAATCGTCCGCCGAATTGCCACTCTGCTTATAAATTGGGATAAAGTGGAGTAAAAATGATTAGCTTTGACCGCCTTGTTTGAATTAAGAGAACGAACGAGAGTTAGCACAGCGGTAGAAAATTGAGGTTGCGCTGTACCAATATCACGCACCATTCTGCATTCGCGGGAAATTAGCACGGAGGTGGAAAAAAGACCGGAGCGCAATCTCTCTTGATTATTATTATTTTTGTCGTTATTAACCGAGTGAACGTGAAGTTTATTATATGATCGCTTTAGGCACGTGGAACTCGTTAGTGGAGCGGATCGACTGTTCCAACTATTTTGACGTATACAATT
The DNA here is from genome assembly GCF_010883055.1 of Belonocnema kinseyi. Classification (NCBI taxonomy): domain Eukaryota; kingdom Metazoa; phylum Arthropoda; class Insecta; order Hymenoptera; family Cynipidae; genus Belonocnema; species Belonocnema kinseyi. The sequence continues at coordinate 159,774,490 of NC_046657.1, forward strand.
TGCTAGTACTTAGTCAGTCGGGCGAGGGCGTGTGACCAGCCATCGGTTGCACCCCACACTACCTGTTGCATCCGCGGGCACTTTTTCCTCGGATTTCCTCCATTACGAGAGCCAACGTCACGCTTAATCCTCTTACGCTCGCACTTTTAATAGGGATACATATACTCTTTATTAAATATCTTAGACGAATCTCGCGTGACAATTTTATCAAATAATTTGATTGAAGAATGAGAAAAAAAAATTCCCAGCCCGGGAATTGAACCCGGATTGTCACTATACATGATCTTCGTGTAACATAAAGTAAATTCAACTTTTCGTTAGAACGAAAATTGTGACAAATGACAATTTGGGAGAATATAAATTATGCCTAATAATTTGGAATAATAAAACATGTGCCTCGGAAAATATTCGTTCAGTAAAAGTGGTAGTGTGTGTCGAATTTTATAGAATAACAAAAATGTTCCATCTCTTTCGGGTTTAGTCTGTTTATATCTTCCTTAATCCGAAAAAATTGTCCCTTCTGGCGGACAGAGGAGAGTTCACCGTAAAATCCCCCGAATCAATAATTTACTTTTTTTAAATCCCTTGTGGGCCCGCGAAACCCGAAAAAGTATCTGAATGGGCACAATGCGAGCGGCCCAGCCGCGTGCCTCCTAATCCTCACAAAGCCCCTGCACTTACGTCCCGAAAGTGCCAACTTTAACTTCCGCGTGGCGCAATTCAAACATAACTTCCTGGTTAGACTTTAGGGGATGTTAAGTGCACGTAATCCTCTATTTTCCATCGTAATTTAGAAACGCTTTCTATTTACGCGTTCCTCTCCCAACCCTCGCTTTCCAAGCCTTGCGTTCAAATGAACGACATTTCTATTATAACTTTTTAGAGTAAAAAAATACAAAATTTGTGTTTCATTAAATTGAAAGTAATAAAATTATAAAGGCTTATTTTTATTAGAAACAATATTTTGAGATAAAATTAAATTAGAAAAATATATTTCGTTCAGAAGTTCAGGTATATTGTAACTTCACGGAATAAATTAAAAAACAGATTAAATGATAGATTATCGCTTTAATTATTTAGACTTGAAAATTATAATTTTTTCCCAGTTAATAAAGTTCTATAGCCTGCGGAATATTTATTAGTGCCAGTCGAAGACAGAAGGAAATAAAAGCAAGTTTTTAAGGCGGGGCAAAATGCGAGTTACGCTCGAGGTATTTGACCTCGGATAAAAAATTGTGGACGAGTAAGATATCGGAGGCGATCCACGATTAATGGCTTTCTTCGAAGAAGGGGCTCGAGCAAATACCCGCTTTTGTTTGTTGAATTATTCTAATTCTATGATTAAAAGTGGTTGTCAGTTCCTGCTGTTTATCGATGTAGAAAAAATTGAAACGTACAGTGAATGAAAAATATAAGGAAATTCAGGCTTTGTTCTAAGTAAAATTGCACAATTTTCAAGTATGCTTAGAAGTATACATAGAAGACTTAAATCAAAAACAGTTATTACTAAAAAATACGAATTTCTACCAAAACAGTTGAATTTTAAATCAAAACACGAATTTTAAACAAAATACATAAGTTTTAGCCAAATAATTGAATTTTCTACTAAGAAAGATCAATTTTCAACAAAACAGTTTCATTTTAAAATAAAAATATCAACTTTGAATTAAAAATGGAATACTTAAATTTACAATTAAAAAAATTGATTTTACATTTTGAAAATTGTCAAAAAATAGTTAAATTTCCAACCAAAGAGATGAATTTTAAATTAAAATGATGAATCTTTAACAAACCAGTTTAACTTTAAAACAAGTTTTTGAGTTTTCAACCACAAATATGACTTCTTGCATTTCTTAACCAAAAAACGAATTAAATTTCGACCGAAAAACGAATTTTCAACCAAAAATTTGAATTTTTAACTGAGAAAGATCAATTTTCAACTGAAAATGATACAATTAAATATACAGTTAAAAAAATAATTTCAAACCTAAGAGATCTTCGACAAAAAAATGAAATTTTAATAAAGTAGTTTTAAATAAAAAACCGTTGAATTCTACCAAAAATGACGAATTTTCAACAGAATGGTTGAAGCCTCAACCATCAGGGTTAATTTGTACCAAAACCAAAAGACAATTTGTGCAGAAACAGATAAATTTTCAAACGAAAAGACGAATTTTCAAGTAAGAAAGATACATTTCTAACTGAAAATGTTATAATTAGGTTTTGAGGTAAAAAAATTATTTTCAAATCCGGAAAAAAGGAATTTTCTACAGTTAAATTTTCAATTTATAAAAGTTATTTTCAACAAAAAAAAAAAAAAAAAGAAAACGAATTTTGAACACAATAGTAAAAGTTTCAATCAAAGAGATTATTTTTAACTAGAATGACGATTCTTTTACCAGAAACATGACTTTTTAACAAAATAATTCAGCTTTCAACCAGTTAGGTGAAACCACAAATAAAATAGATTAATTTGCAAACAAAAAGTTGCATTCTTAACCAGAAGTGTTGAATATTTTTACTCAAAGAACCTGATAGGAATTTCGCGCCATTTATTTTTGGCGGGATTTCCTTTTATATCAAAGAGAACAATGGGATTTCGGCAAAATAAAAGTTATGGCAAATCTCAATTCGAAAAAATTAACAAAAGGGGAAAATGTTTATCAGGCAAAAGTAAAACTGCAAAAACATAATTCGAAAAAATGGAAATGATTGAAAATTGTTATTCGGGAAAATAAAAATGAGGGGAAATGGTAATTCGGTACAATAACAATGCGGAAAAAACAAGAAATTTTTGAAATTTCGTAAAATACCGAGAAAATTCCAGAAAACTTTAGATTTATTTCTCTCTGCCAAGTTTAAAGTGTTTTTATTCGCGAAAGGAGTAGAGGTCTGGGCCCACGCACGCATCCATTGTGGGTGGTGAACACAGCACATTTTACCCTGAACACTGAAACACTGAAAATTTTTCTCATTTTCTCGATACGGAGTGGGGATTTGGATTTCGAGGTGGAGGGGAGGGTCACACACCGGGAGCATATACGCGTGCGCGCGAGCGAATTCCCCTCGTATCTCGTGAGTGAAAAAAAGGAGGGGGGAATGTCGCTGGACCGCAACTTCTCCGATCCAGCATCCGCGACCGTGCGGAATAGCGAAAGCCAACTAGCAAAACCAGTCGCTTCTACACTAGCCAGCCAGCTGGTCGCCGTTGCTAATCCGCTATTGTTTTCCCGTCACCGTTTCCGCTTTTGCGGTACTGATTCTATGATTTTTTCTTCAATTTTCTTGTATTTAATTTTTGTTTTTTATTTTAATTTCTCCATTTTTCTGTTGGATGCAAATGGCAAATCTGAAAGTGATCAGTTCCTGGAACTAGTGAAATATGGTGTTGTGATATTTTATAAGGGTCTTGTCTGAAACTAAATTCATCAATTAAAAAATAAATAAATGCTGATTAATGGTTTACAAAATGAAGTTTTCTAAAGTGTCATATTTCGTTTGAAAAATGGACCGAAGCTTCCAAAACAATGCAGATTTCAAAATGAACCAACAGAACTTCAAATTGAGTGACTTTGGCATCGGAAAACAAAATCGAGATTTAAATTCCGCGCGAAATGTGCAAAACACTTGCGGGTTCGCGGAGTTCAAAGTGCGACCTTTAGCCGCTGAATGTTCAAGTCAAGTGCGAACAAATCTCGAGGGTTTTGAAACGACACCAAGTTCTGAGTCAATTTGTATTGTGACGAGTCCAAATGTCTTCTGGAAACAATACGGCGGTCAAGAAAGTGGGGTAATTAGCGCAATTAGAAATATTTCTTTGAACTTCGCGCGTAAAAAGGTACTTGAATGGCCGAATTGACGAGGAAGATTTAATTTGTGAAAGTCCGCAGAAAAAACGAGGGAAAACCTGGACAAAGTTTTGTCGCTTTAATTTTTAATTGGTTTTTTAATGTTTAATTGGTTTCAACTCCAGCCATAGAATGCTATTAATAATGACTTTACTCTTTTATTAATTTGAGCAGATTCTAATCTCGAATTTTTCGAAAAAAGGCACTTATTTTCAAAAAATTGTTGTCTGGAGATTATTTTTTAATCAAATTTCCTCTAATTCCTTTTATTTTTAGCCGGGAATTTTTTAGATTTGTCTTCACTTTTACAATAAATAAAAAATTTAAAGCTAAATTGATATAATTAATTACTAATAATAGTACAATCTCAGGTAATATAGCACATATTGAAGTATGATTTTATCTTAAAAATCTATATTTAAGATATTGAGATTCACTCTTTTTTCCTTTTTAATGAATTACTCATTTTTCTCCTGTTTTCAAGAAAATTCCCCCTTTCTCGCTTGAATAAGAACTAAATTAATAGAGCCCTATCAGAAAATTCAACTTTTTTTGGTCACAAGTCAATTCTTTTTTTAATAAAAACTCGTCTCCTTTGTTTGAAGTGAATTATTTTTCATTGAAAAGTCTAATATTATATTTTTAGTTAAGAATTAACCTCTCCTTTGGTTAAAAATTCGACTATTTAGTTGAAAAATAAACTATTTTGACAAAAAGTCACCTTTTTGGTCAAATATTAACTGCTTTGTTGAAAATGTATCTTTTTGGATAAAAAAAAAACGTATTATTTTTCATTAAAAATTTATTTCCTTGAATTGAAAAGTCATTTTTTGTTGAAAATGCAGCATTCTCAGTTGAAACTTAATTCTTTTTAATTAAAAAGTCTATTATCTTATTTTTGGTCCATAAATCATTTCTTTTGATTAACAATTTTACCATTTGGTGGAGAATTGTATTATTTTGTTAAAAGTAATCGTTTTTGATCGGAAATTCCACTTTTTTTTGAAAAATTGTTTTTGTTTTTAATTAAAAATTCATCTTTGTGTAAAAAACTCATCTTTTTTTGTTAAAAAACATTTATTCATGGTTGAAAATTCATTCTTTTTAATTAAAAAGTCTACTATTATATTTTTGGTTCAGAATCAATTTCTTTTGGTTAAAAATTCGACTGTTTGATTAAAAATTGAATTCTTTTGTTGAAAATTTAGCTGTTTTCTTAAAAAGTCATCTTCCACGTTCGCAAATTTATCTTTACGGGTAGAAAATGTATCCTTTTGTATTATAAATGTATTTTTCGGTAAAAAAGTCATCTTTTTTGGTTTTATAAAAGAAGCGTTTGTTTGGCTGGGAAATTTTTAGTTTGATAATTGAACGATTCGTTTAAAATTTTAACGTTTTGTTAAAAAATGGTTTGTTTTGCTTAAAAATCAAGTATTTGGTTATACATGCAACTGTTTAGTTGAAAAATCAACTATGACTGGAAAGTCATCTTTTGGAGTCTAAAAGTGAAATGTTTTCCTTTAAAATTCGACTTTTTAGCTAGAAAACTCTATTCTTTTGTTGAAAATTCGTCTTTTTGGGTTAAAAATGCAATATATTTTTTAAAAGCATTTATTCTCCTATTGCCTATTTTCTTGCAAAATCGCCTTATTTCCCCTTTTTGAGAGAATTTGAAACTTCATATAATAAAGCAAAAGTGAATCGGGAAACGTGGAATTTTTGACCGTGAAAATCGTGTAATTGGATTTTTATTTCGAAATTCAAGTGGCCATTTTGAAGTAGCAAGTTTTGAATATGAAATTTAAAGAAAGCATTTTATTGCCTTTTTGACAGATTACCCACTTGTAAGCAGGTACTTGAGACGAAATAAAACAATAAAAGAACGGGTACCGAAAGTCAAAGTTGGAGAAACGAAATAATCCAAGTATCTGCAAATGCCCATGTCCCATTGTTTTTTTTACCACAGGGTCACTTGGTCAGTTTGTTGGAAACATGAAGGGACTCGTAAACTCGTAAAGCTATTGGTGCGTTTCTTGCTGGGAATAATAGATATACAAGTACCAACGGAGGCTGTAATAAAAGGAAAATAGGCTTGGAGGCACGTACAAGTACTAAACCGACCACCTTTTCGGGTTCAAATCGGGACCCTCTTGCGCTTGCGGTTTTTCTTATGACGGGTGGCTAAAACAGGTACCTTACATTTTACAATGACCATTTCAGGGTCCAAGTACCAACTTTTTCTTGAATAAAAACTTCGTAGGCAAAATTCTGTTCAAATATTTGAACTTTTAGGTTCGAGTTTTGCACTGGGATTTAGGATGATCGGTACAAGGAATTGTAACTTGATGATTGTATTATAAGGGTTGTATTATAAGGGTATTTGAACTTTTAGGTTCGAGTTTTGCACTGGGATTTAGGATGATCGGTACAAGGAATTGTAACTTGATGATTGTATTATTAAGGTGGCCAGTGAATTTCTGTTGAGTGTAGATTGTAGAAGGCACTTTAAATAACTGTGAATGATAATAAATTTGAATTTAAATAATTTTTATTTGATATTTTTTATTCCGTTTATAAAAAAATCTCGGTTGAAAATGTTAATGTTATTTTTTTTTCTATTTCTTTTTCTTTTTTGTAGTTGATTACTCTAACTATTATAATTGTATTTTAAAATGTTATTTGCTTAAAAATTCAATAAATTTGTTTCAAAAATCATCATATTTATGGAAAATTTAACTGATTGGTTAAAAATTCTTTTTCTGGAGTTGAAAAGTCATCTGGGTTAGTAGGAATTTCATTTTTTGTTCTTTAAAAATTGAACTGTTTGGTTGAAGGTTATATTGAAAATGCAAATACTTGCTTAAAAGTTGAACTACTTTGCCAAATTTTTTGTTTGGTCCATCTCTTTGGTTTAAAATTAAACTATTTTGTTTATAATTCATATTTTCTGCTTGTAATTCTACCATGTTTATGATCTTTTTTTCTTCTTTTCGGCTGAATAATATTTATTTGTTGAAAATTCGTCTTTTTGGGTGAAATTTATCATTTTAGTTTAAATAACTTCTCTTTGGTTGAAAATTGGATTATTTTTTCAAAAATTCGCTATTTTTGGTTGCAAATTATTTTATTTTATTTATTCATTTCGTTTGAAAATTTAATTTTCCCATTTTTGGTAGAAACTAGATCTTTTTTAGTTGAAAATTGAACAATTTCTTCAAAAATTCATCTTTTTGGTAGAAAATTAATTTTCTTAGTTGAAAATTCGACTTTTTGATTTAAAAATTTGACTATCTTGTTGAATATTTATTTATTTTGTTGAAACTTTATTTTTTGTTTTGTTTAAATATCAACTATTACATTTTTTGTTGCAAATTAAAATTTTTGGGTTGATAATTAAACTTGTTTCTAAAAAACTATGTTTGAATCTATTTGTTTAAAAATCGCACTGTTTTTGGATAAACTTGGACTTTTTTGGATTAAAAATCCGACCATTTGTTTAAAAATTTATATTTGTAGATTGCAAATTCAAATTTTCAAATTTGTGTCTTTGCTTTAAAGTTTAAAACTTAATATTGTTTAATTCAAGTATTTGATTAAAAAGTCATATTATTTGGTCAAAAATGCACAGTTTTTGTTGGAAATTTGTCCTTTTTGATGGAAAATTCTTTTTTTTTTTAAGTTAACTGTCTTCTACAAAATTAAATGGGTAAAAATGTAACTATTTTGTTGAAACCATACTTATTTCGTTAAAAGTTTAACTATTATATTTAAAACTCATAATTTTTGTTAGAAAATTCAGTTCTTTTATGTAAAATTCGTCTTTTTGTATTGAAAACTTAACTGTCTTCTAAAAAATTCAATTATTTGGTTGAAAATGTAACTATTTTGTTTGGAAGTTATATTTTTTGATCGAAAATTCAACTATTTTGTGTAAAATTCATTATTTAGATTGAGAATTATTCTTTTATTGTAAAAAAGTCATATTCTTTAGTTGAAATAAATAAATACAAAAGTTTGTATGTTTTAATCTGGAATTATTTTATTTCGTTTATAAAAGAGTATGTTAACAATTTTTCAAGATTAAAATACTGACCTTTGAATATTAACGGCCAAGGAAAATGAAGAATTGCTCAGAGAAAACTTCAGGAAATTTTAAGATAAAGTTTTTCGCGGCCTTTGAAATATAGTCAAATATAGTAATTGGCCATATCATTAAGCTCTTCATAGATTTTTGAATTTGAAAATGGATTTTGTACATTATTTCCGCTCATTATTCAAAAGAAAAATTGATGATTGGTTACCTTTTTTTTCTATGGACGGACATAATTTATTGATTTTCAAGGCTAGAATAATAATGCGTTGTATTTGTATTATCAAAAACTGTATAATAAATGCATAATAATATTCAAATGAGATGGTCAATCATTGGTCTACGAATAGGCTCTTTATCGGTCCCTATTTCTTCTGTAGTCAGTCTACGAATCCAAGTATATGAATAAAAAAATTTGTTTTCATTAAATGCAGTTATTCGATGGGGGAAATTTGAATTGAAAATAACATATTTTAAAGCCCCTGCATTTTTCGTACCTGCGTTTAGGCCTGCTAACATTTGTCCCTCATTTTTCACGGGATTCGGACACCCGGTGGGCGACTGAACAATCACGTTTACACCGAGCTAAGAAAGACCCTCCCACGATTTATTGATTTCGATTTATGATCGGGAATTCCCCAGGTTCTTTGGGAAACAAAGAGGAATATTGACGATCTTTGAATCCCAACTCAATTCTATTTAATCATCTGGCAGCGTCTTTCAACCTTCAAATCAGAAGAAACGCTTCTCTTTATTTTTGAAATTTAAAAAATGAAAATCTTCTTTTTGAATTTGAAGAGTGCAGAAATGCAAGGATTTGTTTACACTTTTTGTTTTTGATGTGAATTCCAGAAATTTGAGAAAAAAAAGAAACTACACTTTCATATTGATCCAGAAGTTTCGTTCATAAAATAATTATAAAATAATTTGCTTGGAAGTATAATTAAAATGCATGTTTTATTTCAAAACTTTTAATTTAAATTTTAAAGTTTGTCTGAAATCAGAGTAGCTAAAAAAAATATCGAATTTCCCGAAATTTCCTCATGTAGCTAATGAATTTCATCTTGTTCCCAAAAACAAAACAAAATGAAATTAAGGTTTTGGTTTACAAGTAGGACCGAAATAAATATTTTTCCTTAATTTTAAAAATTATTCGACACCAAATTAACCAATGTATTTTTTGTTTGTTTCAGGTAAGCAATATTTCGAAACCAAATTTATACCTAAACGGCTGGGTAAGAATACTTCCTATCTTCCCATTACGCATTCTTAAGAATCTTCAGTCACCTTTATTAATTGCTTTAGTCAATATAGACACTTTTTAAAATTCTTTTTTTCTTCCTTTCGTATGGCTAACCACTGTTGAATTCAGGTCTATATCTATTTCTGAATTTTTCCGAATTCTTTTGAAATATTTTAATTAATATTCAATAGATTACAATAATTTAATGTGATTTTAAAAGATTCCCGGTATTTTTAAATCATCCCAGAAATTTTCAAGAGTTTTTAAAAGTATCAAGGGATTTAAAATTATTCGGTGGTATTTTTAAGAGATTTGAAAATGTTTTAGGAATTTTTAAACATTCGAATGAATTTAAGGGATTAAAAAAAAGTTCATATGGTTTTAAAAAATGTACTAGAATTCTGGAAGATATGAAACGATTTCTTAGGGTCAATTGAAAATTGGTATTTTTTAGTAAAAAAATCAACTATTTGGTTGAAAATTAATCTCCTTAGTTAGACAGAAATTTTTTTACGGAAAATTTAAATATTCAATTTTTGGTTGAAAATGAATATTTTTTAGTAGAAAAATCATATATATTTTTGAAAATTCATATTTTGTGAGAAATTAATCAGTATGGTTGCATATATTTTATTTTTAAATTCTTTAGATAAGTTGGAAATTATTATTTTTTAATTAAACATTTAAGTATTTCATTTTTTGGTTGAAAATCGATCTATTTTTTAGCTCAAAATTGAGCTATTTTGTTGAATGTTTGTCTTTTTTAGTTTAAAATTGAACTATTTCGTTGAAAATTCAAGTGCATACTTAATTTTTTAACCTGAAAATTTAACAATGTTATTTTGTTGCTATAACTACAGCTAAAATGTTAAAAATGACCATTTTGATTGTCGATATTTGAAAATATAAAAACGTCAAAAATTCACTTTTTTTATCTCACTAATTATAGAGGGAGTGAGAAAGTTCGGCAAGACCCCTAAAAACCACCCTTAATATAACCACACCTAAAATGTTAAAAATGACCATTTTGATTGTCGATATTTGAAAATATTTTAACATTTTAGGTGTGGTTATTTTAAGGGTGGTTTTTAGGGGTCTTGCCGAAGTTTCTCACTCACTCTATAATTAGTTAGGTAAAAAAAGATAATTTTTCACGTTTTTATATTTTCAAATATCGACAATCAAATTTTTAACATTTTAGGTATGGTTATATTAAGGGTGGTTTTTGTGGGTCTTGCCGAACGTTCTCACTCCCTCTATAATTAGTGAGATAAAAAAAGAGAATTTTTGACGTTTTTATATTTTCAAATATCGTCAATCAAAATGGTCATTTTTAACATTTTAGGTGTGGTTATTTTAAGGGTGGTTTTTAGGAGTCTTGCCGAACTTTCTCACTCACTCTATAATTAGTTAGGTAAAAAAGGTAATTTTTCAAGTTTTTATATTTTCAAACATCCACAATCAAAATGGTCATTTTTAACATTTTAGGTGTGTTTATATTAAGGGTGGTTTTTAGGGGTCTTGCCGAACGTTCTCACTCCCTCTATAATTAGTGAGATAAAAAAAGAGAATTTTTGACGTTTTTATATTTTCATATATCGACAATCAAAATGGTCATTTTTAACATTTTAGCTGTAGTTATATTAAGGGTGGGTTTTCAGGGTCTTGCCGATCTTTCTCACTCACTCTATAATTAGTTAGGTGAAAAAGGTAATTTTTCACGTTTTTATATTTTCAAATATCGACAATCAAAATGGTCATT